>NW_027107907.1:3712-4126 GCF_000696795.3 Halyomorpha halys | reverse complement strand
TTTAAATAATTGAATAGTGGACTGTATTGGGTATTTAAATAATTGAATAGTTGGCTGTATTGTGTATTTAAATAATTGAATAGTGGACTGTATTGTGTATTTAAATAATTGAATAGTTGACTGTATTGTGTATTTAAATAATTTAATAGTGGACTGTATTGGGAATTTAAATAATTGGATAGTGGACTGTATTGAGTATTTAAATAATTGAATAGTGGACTGTATTGGGTATATAAAAATTGAATAGTTGGCTGTATTGGGATTTAAATAATTGAATAGTGGACTGTATTAGGATTTAAATAATTGAATAGTGGACTGTATTGGGATTTAAATAATTGAATAGTGGACTGTATTTGGGGAGGGTTAAATGACTGAAGCGAGATTTAAATAATTTAATAGTGGACTGTATTGGGA
>NW_027107907.1:3166-3662 GCF_000696795.3 Halyomorpha halys | reverse complement strand
TTAAATGACTGAAGCGAGATTTAAATAATTTAATAGTGGACTGTATTGGGATTTAAATAATTGAATAGTGGACTGTATTGGGTATTTAAAAATTGAATAGTTGGCAGTATTGGGATTTAAATAATTGAAAAGTGTACAGTATGAGGGGTTAAATGACTGAAGTGAGATTTAAATAATTTAATAGTGGACTGAATTGGAATTTAAATAATTGAATAGTGGACTGTATTGGGTATTTAAATAATTGAATAGTGGACTGTATTGGATATTTAAATAATTCAATCGTTGGCTGTATTGGGGGGGTTAATGATTGAATAGTGAACTTTATTGGGTTTTAAATAATTGAATAGTGGACTGTATTGGGATTTAAATAATTGAATAGTGGACTATATTGGGTATTTAAATAATTGAATAGTTGGATGTATTGGGATTTAACCGATTGAATAGTGGACTGTATTGAGGGATTTAAATAATTGAATAGTGGACTGTATTGGGATTT
>NW_027107907.1:0-537 GCF_000696795.3 Halyomorpha halys | reverse complement strand
ATTAATATTGATATACGTGGGTGCAAATTTATTATATATTTCTTTATATTATTTATTATAGTTTAAGAACAAAACAAAAAAATAATGAGAAAAATTAAACGTAAGGAGGTTAGAAAAAAATAAAACATAGCATAACAAACGGATACAAAGAATAAAAGAAAATGAAATCACACACTGTAAAAAAAAAAAAAAAATGCCGAAACTAATCGAATTATTTACAAAATAAAATTACTTAATGAGGTGTAGATAGTTGACCGTAGATTAATGATTGGAGAAGTTTGTCGGGGGGTGCGGTCAGCAAAGAACAACATAATTCAGATATAAGCCACTCACTATTTTTCATTGTCTGTCATAGTGTTCAATTTGTAGATTCAATTTATTTATTTATTTTTTAATTTTTTTTTTTTTTAGACACTACTTGCATATCTTATATTATCTTATGCATATCTTCTTACCTACATGATATTATATTTCATCTGTCACTGTTTTCAATCTACTACCATCCAATTCCAGGATTATCAATTAATTAAAATTTTC
>NW_027107906.1:4564-5461 GCF_000696795.3 Halyomorpha halys | reverse complement strand
GAGGAATAAAAAATGGCGGCTGTTTCAAAACGTTGAAAAAAAGTAATTTTTCATTTGGTCATACATATCATTAAAACTAACAATAACAATAAAAACCTTATTGAACATCATTTCAAGAAGAGAAAATTTACTAAAATATGAGCTCTAATAGAACTGTTTAGGTTCAAAACTTCCCAAGATATAGCTTTTTAAAAAGCAACATTTCATAAAGAAAAATCAGTAATTAGTAAATTTATTTTGGAAAATCTATATTTCAGAAACCATTAGACGTACAAATGTCTTTTATCACTCAAATTGAAACTAATGTAATGTACTGTAAAGTACTTTATGACATTTACCTTCGTAGGAGTTTTTGGTTTTATGATATTTGCTCATGAATATTAGTTTTGCATACGCAATTTTGTCCAAACAACCGGAAATCAATTTATTTTAGCAAATATGATGAACAATTCTCGAGATACAGTTTTTCAAAAAGAAACATTTTTTCCAAATAACGAAAAGTTAATACTTTATGAACACATTCTGGCGGATATCATGAAAACTACTCCCACGTAGTATATGTATACATTATGATTAACATTATGATGTATTCAACTAGCTTTAATTTAGGTTCTGATAGTTTCTGTGATATAGTTTTTCATAAATAAATATTCTTTTTCCAATCAACGAAAAATAAACGTTCTTACCCCTTCAGAACTCAGTACACCCCTTAAATTACAAATATTAGAAAAATGGCAGGCAAAGTGGGATGAAAGCTCTCCGAATAAATTAAAAGAAATAAAACGATCTGTAAAACCATGGTCAACATCCTACCGCAACAGCCGTAGGGAGGAAGTTGCTCTAACCCGCTTGGGAATAGGTCATACTCTCCTCACGCACTCTCACCTGATCAGAAAA
>NW_027107906.1:0-374 GCF_000696795.3 Halyomorpha halys | reverse complement strand
AAAATATTTTATAAATTAATTAATATTTACCGAATATTTTACCGATAAATTATAAAGAAAACTTTGGAAAATTCTGAAGTGGATTCACGGACCCAATATAATGCAAGAGTGGTATATGAGAAAATACAATGAGGAAATATACAGGAATTTGGAAGATCTGGACCAGGAGACTGAGTTTTTACGGGCACATGGTCAGACTAAATAAGAAAATTTTCAACAAAGTCTGCAGCTACACAAGTATAGGTGAATATGTAAAACAAGTGAAAGAGGAACTGGGTAGACTAAAAATAACGGATGAAGTCTGCTTGGTTAGAGAGCATTTTAGAAATAAACTAAAAGAGGTTGGGTTATTGGAGGAAAGAAGGAGAGAGGAA
>NW_027107905.1:5695-6375 GCF_000696795.3 Halyomorpha halys | reverse complement strand
GTAAATATGTAAAAATATTAATTTATTTACATTAAATTATTAACATATTTATAACATGCTGGCAGACCCGGCAATGCTTCTCTATTCTATCTATTCTCTAGATTGAAGGATGAATATAGATTAAATTTCCACAATTTGAAAATTTGATATCGATTGTTGAATTTATTTAAATTGAATCAGAATTCAAATTTTGTCTTACCATGATTAGCCTATGATTTCTTTGTTTGTCTAAAAAGATATTTATTTGATTGAAAATCAACTGTGATAGATTAGTTTCAAGGTCGTTAGTTCGGTTTAATTATAAACGTTTCGCCCTTTTACATTCAGTTTTATTTTAATAAATATGAGTTTTTTCAATAAACCATAACGGAAGTCGATTTTGGAGTCCTCGATACCATAATTCTAAAACTTTTCTTCTTCTTCTTTTCAGAATTTTATACCCTTTTTTTGCTTCTTTATTCATTGTATTATCCGAACAACGTTTCGGGCTCTTCTGCCCATAATCAAGTTCTAAAATAAAAATATTTTTATTTTTATCAACAAACTTTACATCAATTTTTTAATATATTGTTTCTCTGCCCCCAGGGTAGTTTGGTAAGAACCTCTCCATAATTTACCTAAATGACCTAGAATCACTAAAAAATATTCCATTTAAATCTGCGCCCTATTCTTGTAAGTTG
>NW_027107905.1:0-653 GCF_000696795.3 Halyomorpha halys | reverse complement strand
AAAGGTGTTCCTCAAGGTAGTGTCCTCGGTCCCATCCTCTACACCGTCTATACAGCTGACATCCCAACCAATCCTAACACTATCTTCGCCAAGTATGCCGATGAAACATGTATGCTCACAGGTAATAATAACCCTTTACTTGCATCCCAAACTCTCCAATCGCATATCAGGCCTCGAAGAATGGTGTCGTAATTGGAAGATTAAAATAAATTCCAACAAATCACCTTTACCCTTCGTCGCAAACCTACCGACTGCCCTACAGTTTCCTGTAATAATGTTGCTCTTACTCCTGTCAAACAGGTTCGCTACCTTGGGCTACATCTGTACAAACGACTAACCTGGAATACTCACACAACACTGAAAAGACTGGAAACTGCGCGTTGATTTCGACTAATACAGCTCTTACTAGACAAACGGCCCAAACTTCCAATTCATTACAAAAGACTGATCTACATGAATGTAATAAGGCCAATCTGGGCGTCCGCAGTTGAGCTTTGAGGCTCCACTAAACCTTCTAATTCCTCTCGTATCCAATCCTTATAATCGAAAGTCCTTCGTGAAATCCTCAATGCTCCTTAGTTAGTCACAAATAAAATCATACATAAAGACCTTAATGTTCTCTAGGTAATCGATCTAGCCCGAACCAGATATTA
>NW_027107904.1:0-1164 GCF_000696795.3 Halyomorpha halys | reverse complement strand
ATATAACGTTTACATTATCAACCGTGAGAATGAGCATTGGTATCTAAAAAAAAAAGTAAAATCAAAGAAGAATAAAATATGTCAGTAAGTAAATTCAAAGTTAATTGGAATCATTTTTAATAATTGAAAATCATTTTAGAACCATGATTGCGATTAGTCAAATAACATTTTACTATTTATGAGAAGTGGATATATCGATTTTTGATTGAATAATCCTAAAATATATGAATATAACTGTTAAATTACATATCTTACCGCCAATGTCGATTTATTCGTTTCATGTTCCATGAATAATTTAATCAAGTTAGTCGGAGGGAGTTAGGGTACAAATCTGGATTTTTCTCATTCTCTAATTCTGTTTGGTTTTAAATTAATATACTAATCATAATTTCAAAAGCTTAGAGAGTCTGGCATTTCTTAAAATAATTTTTTAAAAAATTTCAAACCTAGAGTTTATTAGAATTTGTTTGGTGGTATAATGTATGTTTTGTTTTTAATTTTTTTTTTAGTGCAATAATCTTTAATAACTTAAAATCATTTTCAAACTAGAATTGTAATTACTCAAAAAAAACATTTTACTATTTATGAGAAGTGTATTTTTGATAGAATATTCCTAAAATATGTGGATACAACTGTTGAATGATATATCTTATCGCTAAAATCGATAAAATAATAAATTTAAATTAATATACTGATCATAATTTTAAAAGCTTAGAGAGTCTGGAATTTCTTAAAAAAATTCAAACTTGAATTGAAAACTCAAGTTCAAAAAAATGATAACTCATTTGTTTGGTTGTATATTTAAAAAAAAAAAAAAAAAAAAAAAAAAGGGAAAAAAGAATTGGTGATCCTTGGGAGCAGTGGCATGCCTGGACCACCAGCCTGGTAACTGCAGGAGGCACCGAGACGGATGCAGTGGACAAGGTGCAGCTCCATCAGTAAGGCACTAAACCTAGCGCACTAAAAACCTAGGCTGCACCACAGTAAATAAAAAAAATGAATAATTAATAAAAGAATAAAAAAAAAAATTGGTGATCTTTAGGAGCAGTGGCATGCGTAAACCCCCAGCGCACTACCCAACTGCTCCCGCACCCCGTATGCCAGAAATGGCAAGGGAGGGGGAATAACAATTTTTTTTAAAAAAAGTTGTATAATGTATTTTTT
>NW_027107903.1:334249-340847 GCF_000696795.3 Halyomorpha halys | reverse complement strand
GAAGTAACAGCTGACTAAGGCTGTAACTTGGGGAATAGGCAATAGTGATGAATGATCACATTCATAATAAAATAAGACTAAAAATAAATAAAGAAAAGAAAAAAAAAACACATCAAAATAAATAAAACCTCTCTCTATTAAAATATAAACAAAGAGAAGGATAACAAATATGAACATAATAAAACTATGTGCATGAAAAAATAAAATAATCACTACTCTTATTTACACTCTTCTTATATACAACATTTACACAATCGAGGAACATTTACACAATGGAACCCTGAGTCCACTCTATCCTCCACGTGTAAAACAGAGTACATAAGATCCCTCGCGCCGCATCACCAGTAGTGGTATAATATGGAGGCTGAGGAAGTGCGCTAAAACCGCAAACACTCAACTTGAGTGGAGAATCTGACCATTGCCAGAACTCCAATTGTCCATTTTTATTTACAGTAAGTCTCTTGGCCACTGCCGGTTCAACCTTCAAGGTGGATTGTAGGGATGGGTGGAACTAGATAAGGATCGAACCTAAGGATTAGAATAGTTAGAAAGGTTTATACAGAATTTTGAGAATTTGCTTGGTATGAGGTCAAGGACAAAAGGTATGAAGGTCATGGTGTAGTGTTCTATTGGAAATGTAACAGGGTGCATTAACTATGGTTCTAAGGATTTTGGATTGAAAGGATTGAATACGTTTGATGTTCGACTGTTTAGCTGTCCCCCGGTTCAAGTCTGTAGGTTCAGATAGGTCTTATAAGTATATGATAGTATAGTCTTATAAATAAGAAGCTTTTTTTCTAGTGAGAGATGAGCAGTCGGTATAGCTCACTGAGTCGCCTGTTGACTTCTTGTCTTTTAAGTCTAGTATGTTGGTTCCAGGTTTCTTTTGTCTAAGATGAATCTAATTCACATGGATGCATTTCGATTCGTTCCCTTTTATCCGTCATTGGTTACACAATTGCTCAATCCGGGTGAGGTGTGTTTGGAGATTGGATGAGACTGTTACAGGATCGAGATGGGAGGATAGGATAGCTATATCATCGGCAAATGTAGCCAGGAGCGTGTCAGGATTGATGGGAATGTCAGCAGTGAAGAAGATGAAGAGGATAGGACCCAAAACACTGCCTTGGGGAACTCCTGCCTCGATCGGGTAGATTGATTACTCGAAACCACTGCGAACTCGAAAGGAACTATTTGAGAGGCATGAGCGGAGGATATGGTATAAGTTTCGGGGTAAAATGGATTTGAGCTTGAAAAGCAATCCGGCATGCCATACACGGTCAAAATATTGGGCTATGCCCAGGAAAGCACCAGAGCAGTATTGCTTCTTTTCAAGAGATGAAGAGAAATAGTCAACGACTCTGAGCCTTTTTGAACAGTGGAGTGCCTAGGGCGAATTCTAAATTGGTGTACGGGAAAAATCTGTGATTCAAATATGGATAGGATACCTGAATCATAATTTTAATTTCGGCAATCCTTCTATTCTTGCCACTGTCACTAACCATAAAAAACGTCTTATTTCGGAGTCCATTCACAGAAATTTAACGGAGTATTCCGCCAATAATAAAGTTGTTAAAGACTGCATATCCCTGACATACCGACACATTTTGAACCTAATAAAACCCTCATAATGATCCTTTTATCTTCGTTCTGCAATTCAGAAGCCCTGTTTTCTGTCATATCTTTTATTCTTATTTTTACTTACAGATCACACCACCGGTAAAGCAATATTAACTCCGTCAGAAATGAGCAGGCCTCTTGTAAAGGAAGTCAAAGATAAATGCCAATCTATGTGGAATGATACCCCAATAAATAAATTAAAACTTATTAAAAAGGATGTCAAGCCCTGGGGTACCTCCAGTCGCAAATGCCGTAGAGAGGAGGTTGTACTGACCAGGCCGAGAATAGGTCACACGAGGCTCATCCACTCCGATCTTATTTCAAAAACCTTGGAACTGCCAGTATTGCAACAACAATCTAACAATAAGCCATATTTTTCAACGATGCCTATATTTCATACCACACCTCAATAGCTTAGGACTAAACCAAGATATCTCAAAAATCCTCGGAGACGATGATAAAGCAATAAAATTGGTGTTTCAGTTTTTAAAATCACAAAATTTACGGACAAAAATATAACTTGAACGGAAGGAAAAAAAAATAAAATAATAAATAATCAAATTAAAAAATAAATAAAATTAAAGGAATATTAGAAAAATAAAATATAATATAAATGGCGTTGATGACCAATGAAGTTTGGCACCACTAAACAAAAACAAACAAACAAGATCACACCGCCCAGACAAGATGGATCTTGCATCCTTAACCCAATATTTTATGCATTCCAATCCAACTGATTCTATCAAGCAACATCTGTAATAATGTCAACTCGATTCCGACTATTACAACATATACTAGACAAACGGTCCAAACTTCCAATCCATTACAAAAGACTGATCTACATGACTATTATAAGGCCTATTTGGACATATGGAGTTGAGCTCCACTAAACAATCTAATTCCTCTCGAATCCAATCCTTACAGCCCAAAATCCTTCGTAAAATCCTTAATCCCCCTTACTTTGTCACAAATCAAATCATCCATCAGAACCTCAATGTCCCCTATGTTCCCGATTTGACCAGAACCAGATACCAATCCTTCCATAATAAACTTCCCAACCACCCAAATCCACTTGTTTCTAGCCTGGCTTCTCCTTCACTACCTAATAATGCTCCTAGGTGTCTGAAAAGAAGATGACCTCGAGATCTTCTCCTTTAGAAATGTTTTGGGAGTTCTATCTATGGGTAGATTCTCCACATGTCTTTATTATGTCATAATATCACTTACAGTAAATTTACTTGATGTGTTTATATGTATACAGTTGTAAATATCAATAAATAAATTATTAAAAAAAAAATTATGATACAGCCCCCTCGGGTCGTTTCTGTCGGATTGAGATTGAATGATAATCTTGACATATATTTTAAGATATTACTCATCTCTTTCTGGTTTTGACTTATTGTTCTCTTTGTATTGAGTGTACCTGAAGACATATTAGGGCTTGTTAAGACGCTTTGGAGCTAAAAGCTATTTTCGGTAGGTCAAGTGGCCTTTAATATCTTATTAACAATATTACGATAGGGCTTAAATACTAAACATTCAAAATGTCTTTCTCTGATGTAGCTTAAATTTCGTTTACTAAAAATAATTATTAGTCTCTCATTGACAGTAATTAAAAATGAAATGATAATAGCTTTCTCACCATTTCTATGTATTTTGTTTTGTAAAGTTCTGAATTTATATTCCTTTTTTTTTAATATAATCCTTTTCCATATTATTTCAATTAGTTACGTAATATTTCAAGGTTAACGATTCGAAGTTTTAGAATCAAATCTTGGGAGCGAACAATTGTTGAAACGTAGATGCACTATGTAAATTAGCTCTTTTTTTGTTTGTAAGAGATAGTGTTTAATGAAAGCTCATTAAATTTACATAACACCTAAAATCATTAACCACAAATAGTGACGTTAAAATAAAAAAAAAAAATACTGGTTTGATTTAAACAGAAATGTAATAAACTACTAAACTTATTATTTGTATAAGTTAACCTTATACAATTTTTTTTTGTCACCCGCTTTCCTTTCTAATATTTTTAACCAGAGTCTATTTTTTTTTTTTTTAACGCAACTCTAATTCACAACTCTCGTATAAAGAAAACCGCTATTGATCATTTCAGCTCTATAGCCTTCATAGAATTATCACAGCTTTTTGAGGTATATGATGAATATGTCAGTGGATAAGATGTTACAGTCCAGTTTTATTAAATAGATGTACAATAGTAAATACTGCGTGTTCCCAAACTTAATAGATTTAAGTCTGTAAAGCAACTACTATTTCTCTAAGGTCCAAAAGCGATTGCTGTCATCTCTAGATTACAAAGGATATCATTTTCTTGTACAAATTTCCTCTTTTTTTTTCTTTATATAAATTTTCTTCAGGCCATAACCGTAGTCCAAAACCTTTGTTGCTCTGACTTTTTCTTTCTTATTCATCTTATATGTGATATTATCTTAAAAGCTGACTCAACAGGCCGGTCATCCCCCCAGGGGAACTTAAAAACTTTGTGGTCACGACATTGTGAACTGCAATACCGTCTCCAGTGTACCATTCCCCTTAGGGGGACTTATCGAACTTATTTCGTGATCAAGGCTTAGTACCTTAGCCAAGGTTCTATGTTCTGCAATATTGTCTTCAGTGTATCCCAAATTGGAATTCCCCTTAGAGAGACATATCGAAATTACTACGTGGTCAAGGCACTGAGTACTGCAATAACATCTCTAGTGTATCCCGAGTTCTTATTAACTATTTAACCTCTAAAAAACACAATTTTCTCTTTTACCAACTTTAAGAAGAAAAAACAGTATTTTCATTGAAATACATCCATTGTGCTATCAACAGTGGCCCAGAAGAAATAGGTCATAACTAAAGAAACATACTTTGAGAATCTTATCCTATTTTATAATAAGGAAGTAGGACACAAACAACATACTAGGGAAGTACAAATCAATAATTACAAATCATAAGGAAAATTATGAGGGAGATGGCTCCGTCTGGACGTAGAGTTCAATCTTTCAGTAATTAGCTGGTCCAGCAGTCATGTCTTATAGATTGTAAACCCGAGTACGACGTTTTACGTACGACATCGCCGGTCTCCGGAGTTAACATCTTTGCTCGGCTTGTGAAGAGCTGGGAGATATAGTAGTCCGGGAGGACTGCGGTGTAGCCCCTCTTAGGGTAGTCACCCACCGCCGTTTTCAATCTTATAATGTTGTTTCAACGAGGATCTTATTGGACCTGTCTTCACCAAACCTCACTTGAAGGTTTTGCACTAGATCCGCTAGTGCACTAGATAAGTTTAAATTTCATTCGATGTAGAATAGAAAAAGATATATTTGCACATTACAATACTCCAATCATGCCTACTAATAAAGCAGGACTATTTCCAAGTAAAGACATTGTTACTTCCTTTATTTGTAAACAGTCGGGTTACATATAGGCTGATTGCCTTGAGTGAGAAAAATGACGGTGGCATTCAAGATACACGAAATGAAGAAAAATAAATCATATCAATTAATTCAATTCTGATAAAGGTAATTGCTATGAAATAAAAAAGACGGGAGCTCCTTACTAGATTCCCTTAACCAGTTGTTTTCTTACAGTAGTATTACAGTACAGCTTACCCAAGTCAGTCGCCAGGATGACCTAAAATAGTACTATCATGAACTCTGAAAAGCCATACATATCGATGTCTTGCTTCACCATGGTACATTACCTCTTACTCTATAAATAAAACAGTTAAACATTCTCACTTTTAGGAAAATTAAAACATTTTAATTAATTTTCCTAAATGAGGGAATTTATATTTTTCGTAAAGTTACTCGAAATGTACTTAGAATCACTGTCAAGTATAACCATAACACTGAAAATTTTACCGAGATCAAATCAGTTAACCAAATAATATATAACTATAGGTAAAAGAAATAATATAAAACCAACTCCTCCAATGGTTCAATTGAACGATCATAATCTTTAGTTTAACATGTTAAAGTGTGTTCAGTTGAATAAGTTGTATTAAATGGAGAAATAATTCCTTCTTTAAGTATGTTAAAACAGACTAGCTGAGCTCTACACCATTTTGGCGATTGCCGATTTGATAGGATAGTTACTCGTAGTTCGGGTTTGTTTTGGACGTTTTTAAACTCAAAAGGAGAGGAAACAAGGAACAATTAGGATGAGGAAAGATGATGTGACGAAGTTATTTTATTATCTCGCAATGATTACGCGGTTACAAAACAAGTTGGCCGGAAAAAAAACCACGAGCTCATCTGCATTTAACATGTATCATGGACTTTAAATCAGTCTGCTCACAATCCTATACTTATAGCATCTATCATGTTTAAACGTTTTATATTTCACACATCATCAATACCTCTAATGTATAAAATATATTTACCATCATACAGTAGCTATGAATACAGGATAAGCATAATAAATTATTAGTCCGATACAAGATCCATTCGTAGGACAAACAACACTATTTGGTTGTTCTTATTTATTCTTGTTTGTTAATAGTGTTATTTTGTCCTTCTGTCTTCACATGCCTTTTTATACCTTATCCCTTAATCTTTTGTAGTTTTTAATACGTGCATTAAGACAAGGCCATTTCGAATTTAACTTTAGAGTAATTCATACAACAACAATTCCTTTTCCTGTTTATAGTGTAAAGATTTTCATTTCTGACCTTCCGCTAAGGTACTATATGCGCACATATTCATTTTTGTGATGGTTTTATTAGCATAATGTTACCGTTGCAGGTATCCTGGCTAAGGCGGAAGGATGACAACTTGCAGCTAATTTCAGTTGACACCGAGGTCTACAGCCCGGACCCTCGCTACAGGATCAGCTTCACCAAACCGGCCGATTGGCAGCTCCACGTCCAGTCCGTCAACTTAACGGACCAGGGGCACTACGAGTGTCAGGTTAACTCACATCCTCCCATTGTGTACTCGATCTACGTCCATGTTGTAGGTAAGTGGTA
>NW_027107903.1:315236-334149 GCF_000696795.3 Halyomorpha halys | reverse complement strand
TCAGCTTCCTGTAATCTATCACCACTCTGTACTTTTCAATAGTTTCACCAGGTTTCCTTTTTTTAACCGCCAATAATGGACTATTGTATGGGGATGTACTATCAATAATGATTCCCTGTCGTTTTAAACTTTCGAGTTTCTCACGGATGTGGTGACGTAGTGCCTGTGGGTATCTCCTTTCCTTTACATATGTTACCCTCTCCTGCCTCAGTGGGAACTTATGGATAGTCTTCCCGGTCGCTCCGAGGATATCCACTTCTGTAAAAAAAAATATCCTGGTATTCCCTCTTGAGTCGCTGTATCCAGTCCTCAGCTTGATTGATTGCCCCAATTCGTGCATTCTCATTCCTCTGCTGTTGACGACATTTGTAGGTTTTACCTCCTATCTTAATATTCCATTTTCCCTTGCTATTCTTAATCCAAGCACCCACCTTCCCTAGCAGGTCACACCCCACAATTACTTTATATTCCCTTGGCATGGTCGTTACAATATGAACTTTCAAGATGCCCTTACTAAATCCCCAATGGTTCAAGCCTATTTCCGCCTCCCCCTCTACCTCACAAGGGCCACCTAGGGTGATTAACCTACACTGACATACTTGAATCCGGTGTGCTCTCTCTTCACTACACAACTTCTCTACAGCCTCTCGACACATGATAGTACTGGAACTACCAGTGTCTACCAGACACCTCACTCCTGCAATCTCTATTATAGGCAAACCGCCGTGTTCTCCTCTCATATGGTTAATCTCCAACGTGCGGCGGCCCCTCTGTGTGTACGCTCCCCAGAACTCTCCTCGTGTTCTAGCTGCTTCTCCTTTTCGTCTCCTAGTCCTCCTCTTGCCTTGCTTGCTATCCTCTCGCTCATAGTCCCCTGCTTCAGTTTCTGTTCCTGAGGTCTCGGACATCTCCGTGGATTCACTCATGGATTCACTCACTGTCAAGCTATATGTCCCTCTGCCCAACATTCAAAACATCGGGTGCGGGTACATTGTGGTACCAGCTGTCCAGTTTTACCTTACCCATGGCACTTTCGGTCCTCCCGCCGACCATTGCTTCTGGGTTTAACTTGGCTCCTTCTATTTTCCGTGTTACTATTTCTCTCTCTTCTACCATCTCTTTGGGCTCTTCTTCTCCAAGGGTTTGGCATGTTTCTTGCCCGATGATAGTCCATCCGAGTCCACCCTGGCTCCTCTACTTCCATTGAGGCCCAAATTGTCTCGCTATATGTCCCTCGAATACAAATTCAGAACAACGGGTACGCGAGCATCCAAGACATTTGTGGTGCTACCGCCGACCATTGTTTCTGGGTTTCGCTTGGTTCCTTTTATTTTCTTTATGTCTAGATCTCTCTCTTTTACCATCTCTGTGTTTCTCCTTCTCCAAGTGTTGCACATGGTTCTTGACCGTTGATATTCTATCCGGCTCTTCTACTTCCATTCGGGTCTCCACCTCTCTAGCGCTTGTATCAATGAGATCTTGAGCACATTCCACAAACGAGCGGTCTCTCGGCAATCCACCTTTCTTCCACAGTTCTTTTGCCAACTGAATCATCAGTACCGTGGATAGGAATTGCATTCGACCCTGTACTAGGATCGTCTCCATCATCTCGCTGAATTTGTCTTGAATTCTATTATAGCGTGCCAGGAGCTCTGCGGCATACTGACCATTAGACTGTCTTGGTTTTTTCGTTTCTCTGAACATCATGAATATATCCTTCTCCGAATGCCTTCTTTAATCTTTCTTTGATGACTTTTCAGGAGGTCTTTTCATTTGCCTGAATCTGATTAAGGATACTTCTTTTCACACGGCAGACTACCGCTGTTTTCAGTGCTTTTGCATCTTCGTTGTCCAATAGATCCTCCGACATCTTCGCTTCTATTCGCTCCATCAGGCGATCGCCCCCTTTTAAATATTATTTAATTCCCCGGTCTCTCTGGTGAATTTTTCTAGGTCCGATACCGCCTTTCTCAGGTCCAGGGCATTTGCCGTTCGGACCTTGATCCATTCTAGCGTCGTGGCATGAAATTGCGCTAAAGAGACTTCTGGTAATGGTTGAATTACCTCGGAGGCGAGTTGGCAGCTGCTAAAGCTTGGTTGACTGCAGCTTGAGGTTGGTTGTTTTGGTTCATATTCTCTAGGTTCAGAACTGCTTTTCTCACTAATCCGTTACTGGTCATAATTCAAAGAGAACAATAAAAACAAAATTTTCTTTTAGACTGAAAATTAATCCGGTATCTAAAGTTCCCGGGGTTCGGCACCAGTTAAGTATCGGCGAAAGCCAAATGTCAAAAAAGAGAAGAAGGAATAAGATGTAACACGTGTGAACTGCTGTAACATACTAACTTTATTGGGTTCGGTACATCTCTTTATATACATGCGATCAGCTGATCTCCTCAGTCAGCTGACATCACTGTAACAGCTGACTAAGGCTGTAACTTATATAACTTACGATTAGACTGACAATATAACTTAAAAATAAAAGGGATTCGGGCAGAGTAACGACACACAGCTACTGAATAACTAACTTTATTATCAGACCTCTCTGGTATATATAAGGACAGGTTGTTGTTAAACTTAAAGGTACTTAAGTATCGGTTCAGGAATCTGGTTTCCATAGGCATTTTAAGTTCTTATCCTGATCACAGACCAAAATTAGAATAATCAACTAATAAAAACAGCAGGCGGTGCCGGTTCGAATCCGGCTTGCGAGATGGACTTTTTTTATTCTGTGGCGATACTAGAAAATGCAAAACTTATAACCTCACCACGGTTAGAATAGATAAGCCCCTTTAGCCAATTGGTCAGCTTTTGATAAGCCCATCCCCTTGTATGTCAGAAATAACCAGGAATGGGCTCATAAAAAAAGTAGCTATGTCTGTGGATTTTTTACCGCTTATCAACTAAAAGTAGTTGTATCAAAAAAGAGTGCCATGTCAAGAGAAATGTGTACCTCCTTCGTGCCTCGATTTATAAGTATTTGTTGAACAGTAGAGATGATATCCTAAGCTCTCCGCGAGGAATGTTAATAATTAGTAGGAATTATTGTTAATGATTCCGACCCGAGGGCTGTATTTCTCGGCACGTTGCGTCATGGCTTAGGAAAAGTAAAAAAGAATTGGTATCTTGGCAATTGGGACCGCCAAATTTCAAATTCAATTCTTTAATTACGCCGAGGAACAAAGCATCGAGTGATACATTCATCAAATTGGAATTATCATTGTCACTTCTCATCTGAATTACGCTCCCTATAAATGGAGTCACGAAGCACTGAGGATATCTATACTATTAAGAAAATATTTGTAAACCAAGGCACGAACTGACAAAGATTCTTTCATGGTGTAAAAGCATTTCCGATATTTCTTGTTTTTATAGCTGCCCTATTTTTACTACGGGAAAAAACTTTTTGGAGGTATCAACGAAGATTGGTAAACATTACAGAACTTTGAACTTTTTTTCCTCCAAATTGTCTCAGTTGTCAACAAGCTTCACTATAGTATTGAATTTATTTCCACAGTTACTGCCAACGGCTATATTGTAATGACAATTTTACATACATGGAAAATGTGTTTTATTATGTATACGGAAAAAATCTGTTTTCTGTTATTACAAGGAGTTTGTGTACGTAAATTTAGTGGGCCTAGCCCACTTCAGTCTTGGGCGAAGAAGACCTGTTTCTGTAAGCCCACCGGACAGAAGATGCCCAAAGAAGGAGGCATAACAAAAAAAGACGAGGAAAAGTGAATAATTGATAAGAAAATTGTAAATCAAAACTTTAATGTTACACATTCTTGCGTAACATCAAACAGTGACAAACATCAGTATTATTCACAAAAGCAGAAAAAGGTTTGAATAAATACATAATAAAGTATATCTGTATACATTTTTAAGCTGTAAAACCTCATATTTACGGAAATCCAGATATTTGAATATACCAAGAAAATATATAATAATTGATTATTTATCATGTGGATTATTTAGTTGAGCTGGGCGGATCGCTACCACATTCCTAAATTCAGGTTAATATACCACATTGCAGAGATAAAGCGAAAAAGAAAATATTAATAACATATAATTAAACAACATGATAAACTACAAATATCAAAAATGTAATTTTTCCTAACTTCAAAACTTTACTCATTAGCATAAAACGTAAGGATAAAGTTTAGTAACAGAAACATACATTGCTTTGGGTCATAAAGCGAAAACATGAGCTTAGTCAAAGAGAAAGGGCATGTTTCAAAATGAATATTCATATCCAGTGTTGGTTCCTGCAAATCCTCAAATGTCTCAGGTGTTCTCCTATTGCTCACTAAGTTAAACAAATAGCTGGCAACATTTATTTTAATCAGTATGATAGATAGGCTGTGTTTTGTGTTAGGTATTTTAGACGATATACTCACAAATTTCTTTTTATTAAAAATCCTGAATATCTGACATATACCAACGACTTATATCATACTTCATCATGAAGGAACTCGTAGTGATTTTGGCAGAAAATATAATCTTCGACTTCCAGGAAGTCGCCCAATATCGTCGCATGTGTAGTAATTTATTATTTTTTTAATTTTATACCTTTTTATAATTATCACATTTTACATTTATCACTTCTATTTTAATGTATTTATTTTTCTGTATAATAATTTAATAAATAAAATAGGCAATTTATCTCTAAAATTTTATTTGTTACTACTTTTACTAATCTCCATTTTTAAGGTAACAATTCCACCTCGACATTCTCTTTTTGAGGTGATGTATTATAAAATGAGAGAAATATTTTGGAGAAAATTCAATATTTAAAGAGCTGAGTTTTAATAAGCAATGGCCTTACAGAGCCCACTTTGGTTTCAAATTGTAACAAATTATACTGGAAAACTATTCTATGAGGCTCCTAGTTTTGGAGCTATTTAGTAACAGTTTAGCAATTTGGCTCAGATTTAACTTAAAATGTAAAACATCATTCTATGTTTTGCAAAACCAGACAAATAATTGAAATTGTTTTTACATTACATTATAATTGTTGGAGTCAACACATCGTTTTAAAATGAAAGATCTATTGTGTGACATATGTTTTTGGTGTGTTAAAAGCAGATTTTCTCTTTTGCTTTTCTTTTGTTTTTTATGCTGAAAAAAATAAACAATACACCCTTGAGTCTCTTTGTGTGCACACACATCGACTGTTATGCTTCTTCAATCTACTTAGTCTTAGTAGTCATCTTCGCCAGCACAGTTATTTTATTCCCGGTTGGCGGACTACGTTGGCTCATCCTCCATGAGGTCAAGACGGGCATACGTACGTCTTTTCAAAATCTCCCTTCACGAGGACATAACCTACTCCCATCTGTGGCCTCATCAATCACTCGGTGATGTAAAGACTTTTTTTTCTTTTGTTCAACCTTCATTTAATTTTTTTATTAGCTTCAACTAGGGTTATGCTCCTTTTTTATTTATTTTGTTTGTTTATATATTTGTGTATTTATTTTTTTTACGGTTTATTATGTTCAATCACTAAAAATATAATAACATAATTCTACTGGTCGATTCTTTTGTTTTCATTTTTATTCACGATCGAGCTAGTAAAGGTTCCTTTTGTACTCCTACCCGCCGTAACAATAATATTAATAACATAAAAAAAAATGATATTTGTTTTTTGATACAATGCTTTATTCTCATTATATGTATTTTCATATAGGAGCATCTCAACATTTGCTAATTCACAGGAATGGTCTTTAATGTTTAATTATTCTAATTAAACCATTGTTTTTTTTTCAATTAAAGCCAATTGTAGAAATGTTAAAAATATAAAGCACAGCACTGCCGTACCACAACATAAAATTGAACCACAAATTCTACTTTGAAAATCCTAAAATAACAGACACAAAACACAAAAAGCAAAAGATTTCTGGAAGCTATAAATATAACAAAAACATACAAGATACAGTAAACTACAAAACTGACACTAAACACTTAAATACACACTACGCCGACATTATAAATAGCCTAACATATAAATATAAAAATCAGAGAAAATAAATGGATTTAGAACAGTCAAATCATAGAAAAATTACTAAGTTTAATTTAAATTACACAATAGATAAAGTGGGACATATAAATAAGGAGGTAACGAAATAGCACACTGGATATGAGATACGTTCCAAAGAGGCAGTAAGGAATATAGAGCAATGTTTGTGCTAAAGAGAGAAGAAGAATGCACCAAATCATAAATGATAATAAAATAAAAATAGTGTAAAACAACCTTTTTTCAGCCATGTGGATAATGGCATAATTTTCCTTGTGAAGTTATAAGTTTGAGTAATTATGAAGTAAATATGATTATATGAATCATAAGTACACATGGATGAGGAATGCTGTATTAGTGAATTATTGTTATTTGTAGGTTTATTAAAGTACATAAATAAGGGATAATAGCCCCGAAACGTTGTGCAACATTATGATAATTTAGGATAAAATATATTCAAATTGGAGGCATTTAACCTCAAAAAATGTATTGACTTGGCAGACCTTCTGATAAGAAAATCCAGAATTAAAACCATTTCTGGATAAAAGGCTTAGTTATTTAGTATTTTTCTAATGTTCTACAATAAATATACTAAAATAGTACATTAAGGGATTATGATAAAATAATAAATTCGGAAAGGAACTACATAATTGTTTACTTAGTTTCACATATACGTATGTTTTATAAATATCTAAAATTTATATATTTATGTAAATAAATAAAGAATAATTTAATGGTTTTTCAAATGTACTATTTTATCATAATTCTGAAAAGTACTATTTTAGCATACTAAGTGCTACTAAATATTAAATAAATAAGCCTTTTAGCGTGAAATGGCTTTAATAAAATAGTATTAATTTATTAATATTAATAAAATAATTTGTTATTTATTCAACTATTACTTAATTTTTTCCTTTAGAAATTAAGTTTGTAGTTTAAAATAAAAAATATGAATGAAGGCAAAGCATTGATTACCCCATGAAAAGTCGAATTCTACATAAAAAAGAGAAAACAGGAGTAACAAATATTTTTGAATTTGTATAATCAGTGCCTTTAGTTGCCTGTACTCAGCTTTTTATTGTTTTATTATAAATTAGCGAGTTTGCTTTGAATCAAGCGGTATTAGATGAACTTTTCATGTTTTGTACGCATTCTGTTTTTTTACTGAACAATTTTGGTTCTCTGATTTTTTTGTTATGAATAGTAAAATTCTGCTCCGGAGTTAGTGTTTAATCAAACCTATCATTACTTAAATAATTTCCGCATTACGGCTACAGTCTCGAAAACGTAATATTAGTCAACTGAGGTGAATGAAGTATTCTATCTTAACATTATACACATCCTAAATTATTCTATAATTTCGTATTAAAAAGAAATGAGATGATGTTCATCGATAAATATAAATTAAATCGTCATAAACATATTTTATAGGTTTAAGATATGAGTTTTTTTTTTTTTAATGAATTTGATATATAATTTTTTTTTCAAAAATTATTGCTTTCTTTTCATAAAAAGTATCCCTGATTATATATGTGTATGTACTTTACTCGATATTTAAACATATTCTGATATGATGGAGGCTAACAAGCGATTATTCTCGATCTAATGGTTTTAACTTCATCTGCTGTGGTGTCTCAATTCTGCTACTAAGCCCGCAGCTGCCTAACAGCTCAGATTAAGATAGCTATTCCCTCCCCCCCCCCCCTCGTGGGGCTCAACCAATGAGATGCCTCATGACAAATTACCGGGATTTTCAACCAGCGGTGGGTTAATCGTGTTTCCCTGGAACAGAGTAAGCACTGGGGAGGGGGGGGGGGTAATACCGATCGAGTTAACGACCTTTGCGCAAGTAGATGAGTGCATACCAGTGTTTTGTAACTTTTTAAATGGGGACATTTACTTTTATTATTTTGGAATTGCACTAGTTTTAATGGGATTAATTTACTTGAATTTGTGGATTTTGATATCTTTACAGAGTAAAACTGAGTAATACAATTTGTATTGTTTCAAATCGATCGTACACTTTTTTTTCATTATCTGGTACAATTTTTATTGATAAGATTTAATACAATCTGCCAAAAATTAAGGGCATTAAGTATTAGTGTTCAAATATTCATTCAAACAGATATACGGAAATAGAAGAACAAAAAGAAAAAGAAAACATAAAAAAAATAAAATAAAATAATAATAAAGAAATATATAAGTAATAGAAATTTGAATTAATAAAAATATGATTCTATATCAAAAATATGAAATATAACCGATCATATAAAAAAAAAATATTTATGTTCAATACAAAGCAAATTAAATTCCAGTAATAATAAAGGAAATACAAATTCACACCCATTTTAAAAATGTCAGTGCTATGCAAATTTCACCTGATCATACGAATTATTTAGAGTTACTTTATTCGTGTTCATAATTTGAATTATTATTGTATCAAAGAAAATGTATGGTTAGTTGTTATTTTATTTTATTTTATACCGTCATTTATTGGAACAAAGCTGCTCTCTTATGGATCCATTCTAATGAATAGCAGTCCCAAATTATAAAGTCCATACTATATTTAATTTATATTTTTTGCACATGGCAAAAGTATTAGGGCACACTTCATTTTTCTGTCTGTATCATTAAACTACTTTTATAACTAAGACTCGTCACAGACTTTCTGAACTATGTTTAGCAGGAACTAGCTACAGGTCTACAGCTGCAGAAAGCGCTGGTGTCAAAATAAAACTCATTGACTCAAAACTTTTCATAAGAGATAGAAATTAATGCATTCCTTCATACATTTTGAACTAAGTCCTGTCTTCTTGTAAAATGTAATATTTGTCTCAGCTTGTATCTGACGATGCCTCCAAGATCAAGCGAATACCTCTTAGTTTTGAAAAAAAATATATATACAAAAAATAAACATAAGTCCCAAGCCGTTGGCGACTAGGAAATTGATGAGTTTAAACGTTACAATATTTTTCTGTTGAATATTGAATACTAAATACACATATTTAAGAAGTTGTGATTCAGTTCTTTAATAGTAATATTAATCCATAGCCACACAGAATCATACATTTCAATATAATTTTATATTAATCTCTTCATTTATTATATTTGACTCTAAGTAATCTTGATATTTTATATTCAACACTCGAACCCTTGACACTATGAGTTATAGTATTTGAATATAATGAAGATAAAAACACAAAAATTAATATCATTGAAATTTACGAATATTGCTGTCATACACATTCATACCATTGTTACGACAGCTGTACCATTCAGCTATTGAAAACCGTGGTCTTCCCGTTTTTATTTTCTTTTTCTTCTCTTATATAAAACGGCTTTAGAAGCGGTATTAACGCAAAAGAGCATTCCACACGAAAGGGCGCTGAATCAAAGAGACTTTATAAATATCTTTGGAATCCATGAGGCATTCGTTCTGGCTATTGGGGCCCTCCGGTCTTCAGCTCCCCACTTTTCGGTTCTATAGTCAGGAGTAATTGAAGAATTTTCTATGGGGTCTTAATACCCCACTAATAATTTTTCATTTATATTTGTTATATATAAAGCATTCTATCCATGTCTAAGGTTTCTTTTAATTTAATTATAGCCTGATATTTAACACCAAAAAAAATTTTTTTTCATATTTAACATTGAGACTATTGAATTCGAAAAACCGATTATTTTTTATAACTTTCTATTGAAAATATCACAGCACAGCGATAAGTTTTCAAATGAATGTCTCTAAACTGTTGTGTACAAAATGAGGAGTTTGTACATTTTCTTGCTAATTAACCTTCTGTCAGTCGTCTTCTGTCAATATAATAGAATAATATATCTGGAAGAGTACATAGGCTATTTAAATAAAAATTAAATAATTACAGAAAAAAAAGGAACCATTCACTTATTATTACATAAATATATTTTCCTACAAAAACTATGAAGTTGATAGTAAATATTAAATTTGATTTTGAATTTTTGTTGACTTTTGACAGAATATTCCTCAATCACAACCTAATATTAGCAGTATAACTTTACAATATCGCAGTTTAAACTAAACTTCAGGTTGGTAAAATCGATCAGAAAAATAAAATCATTTACCTAATGATACTTAATTTAATGCACAATTACGAAGTTTGGTTAAAACATTTTTAACATATGATCAACAACAAACAAATGTAAAAACATAAATAGCCAGATTCAAGTAGTTACAAGTTACAATATATATTTTCGAAATGGATGGAATCCCCAAAGGCTCTTTTCGGCGAAACAGCCCTTTCAAGGAATTTAGCTGCGAATATCTGACCTGCAAGAACTGGATGGACAGAAAAATACAAATGTTAATGCCAAATCAGTCCCTTCCAACGTCTAAACAGGACGAACCTGAAACTTCTGAGAAAGTAACATTTCAAGGAGTGAGAGTGAGGCGAGTGACGACGAAGAAGAACGTTTCCACATTCATCGAAGGTCTTCAGCAGTTCGGGATAGACCTTGAGTACGCTTGTCATCTCTTCTCTGGAGTCTTCAAAGCGAAAGTGCGGGTCGTTGGTCCTGATGAGATATGCATCACTGGCGACGTCCTCAACTACCTCAAATACCAAATTCCCTATTACTGGCCTGAGGTTGGTGAAATTGTATGTGAGAAAGAAATTACACCGTCGTAAATTAGATGTCAGTTAGTCGAAAATATACAAACATAAATTCTCGAACATTAATTCATTGAATTTTAAAATAGTAATGACAATATTTAAAATTCAAATTTTGATATATCTTATCGTGATTAACAATTTTATTAGTATTTTAGTTAATTTTGGTTCAATATTTTTAATCATGAAACCTCAGTTAAAAACAATGGGCCGCCTGTAGCTCAGTAGTTAAGACATACCAATTTGATGTCTATTGGCGGTCCCGGTTCGGAACCGGCCTGTAGAGTTGACTCTTTTCATTGAGAGGCGGTCCCACAAAATGAAAAACTTTGACCCCTAACCATAGTTAGGCAAAGTAGGACTACAATGGGAGTCTTGGCCGAAAAAAACAAAAAAAAACAAAAAAAACACTAGAATAAAAGAAATGACTCTCTTCCTATCTTACTTAGAATCCGAAAATGAGAAAAAGAAATCCTTCTGTCCTCACTTCTTCAGGACTACTGGTCCTAATTTTTTTTTTAATGTTTTACAAAAGTCACTGTCACCGGGATGATCATTGGAACTTTTTATTACTAACTGAAAATTATTTAATATTTATATTCAGGATAGGTATGATAATTTTGATAACAATTATCTAAACTCTCCTCCTACAACCTATTAATGTTTTTAATATATAATAAATCCTGGAGAAAAAGCAGGGAAAAAGTTACAATGGAAATACAATTATTTCCATAACTCGTTTATACAGAAAAAAGTATACATTTTATGTTAAATTATGTCAGAGTAATTTAAAGGATAATTAAATTCCACAATAAAAATAAAAATATGAACAAAGCAATGTGACCATTAAAAGAAAATATACAGCATAAAATAATTTTATTTTTTTTTTAAATGTACTCTCTACAAAATTTGAAATTTCAAGATATGCTGAATCGAAAAAAAAACGGAAAATGTATAGCAGACGGACATATGGGATACTTCTCTATCAATGTTTTCGTTTGCTTTGTTCCGAATTGTCACTTAACATTATTTTTTAAATCTAAAATATCACCTGCTAATTTTAATTCTTACTTTCACATACCTTTTTTCCGGTTTACAGACGTTCTTTGGTCGCCCGAAACAGCCTTCTTCACACCTATTTTTGGCTACTACCTTCCAGTATGCTGCATGCAGCTCTTTCGCTTTCTTGTTGATATGGTCTATTTATCTGTCTGCATTTGGCCTCCCACGTGGCCTCTTGTATACTATACTACACTACTATATCATTTATTGTTGTGTAGAAGCGTCCTGATGGATTTCTTCAAGCCACATGCCCCGCCGATCTTAACCTCCTTGTCTTCATATCATGACTGACCAGTCTCTGCAATCAGCTCACTGGTAGTTTTCTCCCCCATGTGTTAAAGCTGTGATCCATGATCGGTCTTGTAATTTATGTATGATCTATGTATGAAATATATAGTATAAGGAAGTATAATGATCGTTAAAAAAATTCAAATCCCAGGTTTCGAAAGGAAAGCCAAGTTTTAAGGTTCCCTTTAACGTGTTGAGTCTTCTGAGGTAATGAGTTGAGAAGATATACACATAAAATGAATTTTTTTTTATAATGATATGATATGATTCTCAAAAAGTTTTTAATTATGTGTAGTATACTATGCATAATTGATTTAAATAATAAAATAGCCTTAAAAGTTGAAAAGGTTTTTGTATTCTCCTTTAGTGTATATTGAGAAAAAAAAAAAGATATATATGAATAAACTTCAGACAAACTAACTATGCGTATAGATTTGCATATACAATAACTTTGTGAATGGTGGCTCATTCAATCATATTTATGACGACAGGTTGAATTTCAGTTTTACATATGGTAAGTGGTAAGTTCTAGCTTCATAGTGCCAACGTAGTTGTTGCCATATGTGGCCCTAGTTGTGGCGTCCATCCTCTTGTTTCCAAGAGTGCCATAATGTCTATATTATATCGGCCCAAGAATTTCTTCCAGCAAGTAATCCGTGCTGAAGATTCTTGTATTTTCCAACCCATTGAAGGGGTCTGTGCTCCGTGTGGACCCTAAATATTCTTCCAAAAAAGGTCTAAATGGTCCACCGCCAACACAGTTCCCAACAACTCTCGTTACAAAGAACTGTAACAGGCCCCTGTCTCCGTGAGGCGTTTACTAGCTTTGGCTATTGGACGTTCCCCCTTCTCGTACTCCTGGGATAGTACCAAACCCAGCTCATACTCACAGGCATCCGTCGTAAGTGCAAACGGTCTCTGAAACTCGAGAAATGCAAGAATCGGCTCCCTCTGCAACTCCTTTGAATATTTCCGAATCCTACGTACCATGTCTGCAGACACAACCAGCTTGGGCCCTTTTTTATGAAAATTGTTCAAGGATACGAAGTATTCAGTCATTTCGGGCGCAAACGGTCTGTAATAGTTTAATGCTCCCAACAACCTCCTGATCCCTTTAACTTCTTTCGGCACGGCCATCCTCTACTGGGCTCTACTTTCTAGCCATCTGGTCTTACTCCCTCCTTTGAGATTGTGTGTCCAAGAAAAGTTATTTGCGTTTGACCCATTACCGACTTCTCCGGAGAAAGCTTTAAGCCGACCTCCTTCATCCGCTGGAATACACCTCTCAAAGGGTGTACGTATTCTTCCACGGACTTATTGAATACCAGAAGGTCATCCATATAAACTTGGCTGACGGATTCATATAATTCCCTTAGAAACTCGTCTATAAGCTTTGTTTACTGTGCGTTACCCTGTGTTTCCCTGTACATCTCGTTCTCTTAAAAAAAAGTCAACATATTCCTTCATGATGTCTTTCCAGTACCCTTCCTGATTAATAGCTCCTATTTTTACTTCAGATACCAGATCTTACTGGTTGTTGGCAGATATATTTCTTCTTTCCTACCTTGATGTTCCACTTACATCCGTGATTCTGTACCCTTGCGCCCACTTTCCCTAGCAAGTCACACCCAATAATCATTTGGTAGTCTCGGGACATCTTTCCTACTACATATATCATTAGATGCTCTCTCCCACCCCATATTTACTTAATTCAACTTCCATTCCCCCCTCTACTCTGCAGTCCTCCCCCCTCCGACACAAGGGTGATTAACTGACATTGATACTCATCTACCTTCTTTCCGCTATAAATCTTCTCCAGAGACTCTCTGCACGCAATGGTATTGGAAATCCCCGGGCCCACCACGCATCTCACTGCTCCTCTGCCGGTTTTGCTCACCAATGAGCGGCCGCCCACATATACGCTCTTCAGATCTCTTCCTTCGTCCTGCAAGTCCCCTCAGACTATCTCCTCAAGATCCTTCTGTTCTGTTGTCTGTTATTAATTCTAAAATAGTTTTCTTTTGCTTCAACCTCTGAGGGCTCAGACGTTATCCCTTTCAGATGGTTCTGACCTTGGGGGGGGGGATTATTCTCCTCCTCACACATTGGGCATTCACCTCCATCGGTTCCAATTGATTCGATTTGTGTCTTCGCAACATATAAGGACATTGTCTCGCTATATGTTCCTCGATTACAAATTCGAAACAACGGGTACGCGAGCATCCAAGACATTTGTGGTCCTACCGACCATTGTTTCTGGGTTTCGCTTGGTTCCTTTTATTTTCTTGGTGTCTAGATCTCTCTCTTTTACCATCTCTGTGTTTTCTCCTTCTCCAAGTGTTGCACATGTTTCTTGACCGTTGATATTCTATCCGGCTCTTCTACTTCCATTCGGGTATCCACCACTCTATCGCTTGCATCCTTGAGATCTTGAGCACATTCCACAAACGAGTGGTCTCTCGGCATTCCTTCGTTCTTAGTTCTTTTGCCAACTGAATCTTCAGTACCATAGATAGGAATTGCATTCGACCCTGTACTTGGGTTGTTTCCATCATCTCGCTGACTTTATCTTCGATTCTGTTATAGCGTGCGAGGAGTTCTGTGGTATATAGCCCACTCGAATGTCTCGGTTTTTACGTTTCTCGGATCATCAAGAATATAAGCTCCACTGGGGTCCACCGTCCTCCTCCGAATGCCTTCTTAAATCTTTCTTTGATGACCATCCAGGGGGTCTCTTCATCCGCCTGAAGCTGATTTAAGATGCTTTTTTTTACTAGGCAGATCACCGCTGCTTTCGTTGCTTTTTTGTCCTCACTGTTCACTAGATTCTCCGACGTCATCACTTCTATCCGCCCCATTGGGCGATTGCCCCCTTTTGAAAACGGTTCAATTCTTTGGTCTCTCCGGTGAATTTTTCTAGCTCTGACACCGCCTTCCTCAGGTCCTAGGTGGTTGCCGCACGGATCTTAATTCATTCTAGTGTCATAGCATGAGCTTGCACAAAAGAGATTTCTGGCAGTGGCTGAATCTCTTCCGGAGATGGCTTCCCGGCAGATAAAGGTTGGCTGAATGCAGATTGAGGTTTGTTGTTTTGGTTCAGACCCTCCAGGTTTAGAACTGCTGCTCTCACTATTCCGTTAATGGCAATGATTCAAAGACAAGAATGGAAAACAAAATATTTTAGACACCAGTTATCTCTTACTGAAATGAAAACTAAAAATAATAGGAGAGAGAGGAGTGCGAAATGAAACGCTTGAAATCTCAATCAGCTGATCTAGTCGATCACCTGACGTCTTATGACCCCCCCTTTCCCCGAAACCCTACTAAAGTGGGGTTTCCTCCACCCTGCTTAGTTCACATAAGTAGGTACATCCCATTAGTGTAATCTTAAAGCGTTATTCATAGGGCCATGTAGCACTCAGACAATTCATTGGATTAGCAAAGGAATTTAGCTTACATGGTATAATCCGAAAGTTAATAAATCAACAGAAAGGGATCAAATTTTTTTTTCAAGTATCTTAAGTAAGCGAATAAATTAAAGGGTTTTATATTTTATAATAATATTAGGGTTTAATAGTTCTTACATGTATATACAAAGCTTATTCTGTTATTTTATGTTGATATGTCAAAATAAATTTTAATAGTTGGTTCCTAAAAAAATGAATATTTCGCGTTCAAATACTCTGGTATGGCTAACACCAATATTTACAGGTTGGATCAAACTTATTTAATTATTTTATTTCGTTATCGTATAAAATAATTATTAATGTTTTTTATTATAATCCAACCAATACTGATTCCTTAGGTCTCTCAGAATTTTTTTTCTGTCAACAGCACGTGTAAGGATTGTGGGCATGTTAGATTTCTTCTGATAATGTTTATACTGGTTTCAAAAAGTTTTTAGAGCTACAGAAAATCCTCTAATGCGATCAAGACTTGAAATCTAAGACTCATTTTATGCTGGTCCAATAATCCGGTTCTCATTTCTTTGTAAAAATTTTAATTTTGCACCAGAAGCTTACTCTTTGAACTTTAATTTTCTTTCTAGTTCTGCTCAACTACGTTGTGAATAAATAGCAAGTTAGTCATTATTCTATCGGTTTTACTGTACAAAATAATAATGTTATAAACATTCCATCTGTTTTTAAGCAAAAAAACTGGGTTATCACATGTTGAAACCAAAATCTTCATTCTTTTGTCTTTATTTTTAGATTAATGGTGATTAGAAAAGAAATGAAGAATATTGAACTTTGGATTTGTTTTAATTAAATAAGAAGTATACATTATACAAAGGAAAAAGAGAATTTTTAAGATTCTGGAGAATCAGCTTGATAATAATAATAATATTATCCAATAACATCATTTTATTATTTAGAGTATTATGAAATGACCCAGAAGGTAAACCCAATGTGAGTCGTAACTGATTAAAATCAATGAACAGTTACATAATGCTGAATACGCGGCAGGTTTCCAGGAGTTGGAATGGAATCTGAATGTATAGCAAATATAGTAGTCCATTTTCATATTATACTTCCATGAATCCATATTAGCATTCTGCAGGTATAATTAATTTTCTAGGAGCTTGGACGTTTTTATTTATTTTTTTAACAATCTAAAATCAGTTGTCCTAAAAAGTAACTAGTTAGGTAAAAATTCAGAAACAGCCAGTCATAAAAAAAAAAATCATATAAACTTCGTCAATTGCTAAAGGTCATGGGCTTGTGTGGTGTTTTCACATTTCTTAAACTATCTCAAAATTCACTCTATCGATTCTTATAATATTAGGTATGTTAACGTACAACTGAATGGCCTTTAATGTCAGATAGGTCTTACCCTAATTAAAATAGTAAGATAGAGCTTAAATACGGATTTTCCATAATGTATTTTTCTAAAAAAAACATTTGATTTTGTTTATTTAAAAAAAATAAAAAATTTGTATTGTTAGCAAAATGAAAAAAAATTATAAATACAAAATGTTAAAGAATTTTATCTATAAATAAAAAAGAATCAAAGAAAAACAGATACTTCCGATTTTAACAGGAAAATCCAAGACTGGAATATCTCTCCTGATCGCACAGTTTCCTTATCTTTAGTTTAACTGTTGTATTCTGTCAGGAACAAAATCTATATCTGTTTTAGGCATCCCGGGAAACCCTAAAACACGAATGTTAATATTAACAAATATTTAAAAAAAAATTTTTCCTTTTTTTTTCTCATTCATTTATTTATTTGTATTCTTATTTTATTTTATTTCAGCATGAATGAAATCATTCATCACTAACTGTGTGGCAGATTGTAATATCTATCAATAAATAAAAAGTATTTTATTAAAATATGAATTTTTCGTTTATCATTTTCGCCTATCCTGGTCGTCCTATCTACAGGATACCACCCTAGTCTTTCTAAAGTGAGGGGTCAATTTTTCATTTCGTGAGACCACTAATCAAAGTCAACCTCCCAGGCCTGATTCATGCAAGCATTGCTGGCATTCCGTGGTTATAAAAACCTACGCCTCAACATCCTCAACTATAGACGCCTCTAGTTATGATTTGTTAAGATCACGCTCAACCACTAGAAATCTCCTGGTACCCACTTTATAAGAGACTATGTGGACCCACAGGGTTGACTAACGGCTACAGTGTCAGGATAAATTATTATCTGTCACAGTCATATTCGAATCAGGGTTCTTAGAGCTAGTAGCATAGCATAAGCCAGTATTACGCCAAGCTGAAGTGGCTCCATCCATCCTTTCCATCCAGTCCTTGCTTCCTTTCTATTCCAATTAATAGTATTCAGCCCCCCTCCTTTATCCTAGAAATGATGGAATTCAAATTCTGAAATCTACTCACCACGTCACTGAACTGCTGCATTTGATAAATCATTTTTTACCTCAGCTGCCGTTCATTGGAACTCCATTCGCTCAAACATACGTCATGTACCAACCCTTCCCTTGTTTAAAACTCTTCTATTTAACTACCTTTTACTTCACCAATCTAATTCAATATTATAATAGTACAGATAATTTGTTTTGTTTTTATGTATTTAGTCGGTTAGTTTTTTACTTTTTTTTTCTCTCTATCTACAATTATTAATATACAATTTTAAGAAGTTTTAATTAAGTGCGTCCACATTGTTTTTAGCCAATATAGTTAATATAGAATTAAAATAACCTTATAATTGTTCTAAAGGAGCCTAGACAATGAATAATAAATTACTTTTCATTCCATCTGAGTACCTCGCTTCCCAATCATTCCTATTAGACCCTATAAATACTACTAATATAATTTTATTGTAGAAAGATAGTCCGGGTGGCAGTTTATTAATATGTCATCTTCAATTTTGAAAGAAATACCAGTGTCAGGTTTAGTGCAGAGCATTAAAAAAAAAAAAACACCTTTTTCTTTTATATCGAGTTTCTTATATCCAGAAGTAAAATTTTACTCCTAAAAAGTTCTTGCTTTTGTTATTTAGTTTGTGTATATTCCCATCAAAATTACGTTTTTTGTACGTGCCATTATAATAATAGGAGAAAAGTATTTATTGTTAACCAACTTTTTACCACACTTTGCCTGCTAATATGACAACACCCGAATTAGTTGTCACCTTTGTTTGAATCTGACAGCCCTGATGAAGTCCTGTACAGTGGGGCGAAACGTTGGTTAACAAAAAATTATTTTTGGTGAAGTTCGTCGGGGGGTGCGGTCAGCAAACAACAACATAAATAAACAAAACCGTATTTATTTATTTTATGCCGACGTTTCGACCTGAGTTTCAGGTCTTCATCAGGGCTATAGAACAAAAGAGATAACAACAACATTTAGAGTAACATACAATTGAAAAGGAATAGTATACAAACAAATTTAGAATTTTACAAAATATTGAATTAAATCATAAATGATAA
>NW_027107903.1:301931-314936 GCF_000696795.3 Halyomorpha halys | reverse complement strand
ATAGGAAAAGGTAGTATATGGAGAATATTTACACCTCATTAAAAAATTATTTTATTTGATACTATTTGGATTCCTTTGTTGGCCGCCACCCGGATCATATTCCTATAATCTACCTCATATGGTCAACTATCTTCTTTCAATAATAATAAAATTTTAGTGTAATAATTCCATAAATATCAAGACTGGATTAATGGAATCCAGTTAAGATACGTTTAGTATTATGAATGCATCAGTGGACGTATTAATCAGGAAAATACAAAGATCCCAGGAAATACAAACTATTATTCAAAGAGAGACAGTATCTCACAAATGGTTGTAGGCGAGAATACTCCGGGACTAAAGGTGTTGCCTCCGTCTAAAAGCTCTATCTGTCATTATAAATCAGGTGCGTTTTGTTACTGTTGGTCATGGCTGTTTATTGTTCTATTCTAATTATTTGAACTTAATTCATTATTATTCTGTTATTAAAAAAACCGAATGAAGATTAGGTATTATATTATGTATTTGAATAGTCATTATTAAGGATTAAAGTTTTGTTTATGGGGATGGGGTCTTGACGATTAAAGTTTAATTTTTAAATATTTATCACATATCAAATAAAAATATTATACCATTATATTTTATTGGACCAATAATACCTTCAAAAGTCATTGACAAATGGCTTAAAATAAAAATCATTTAAAATAAGTTGAAGAGACATCTAAATATTAATTAAATCTTATATCTTCTGAAGATGTGCCTTAAAAAAGCTTGAAGGTAGCTGAGACATTGTTAATATTAATATTAATGTGAATAAGGGATGCGGCAATGTTCAATTCCTACCTCTTTACCTTAAATAACCTGAAAAAAATGTTAATTGTTAGAATATAATAGAAAGATTTCAAATTCCAAGCCTCGAGCCCCTAAACCAGCGGTTCAAAAATTTGATTCGCCCCGTCCTCCATTTTGACCTAAAACAATTTTATAGTATCCTTGTCAAGCTAAAAAAAAAATTCGCGGCATCCTCGTCGAGCTAAAAAAAATTTGTGGAATTGTTTAATAAATCGGAAAAGAAGTAAAAACAACGACAATTAGAAAGGAGCGCAAATAATTGAAAATTGTTTATATTGATAAAAACTCCATGAAGGTAAAAAAAACCCAGTGAATATCAAATTTAGGGCTAGCTTCAAATTACGAGTCGGAACCATCAGTATAGTGTGGAATTTCAGAAATTTGCAATGTGAAATTATTCAACTCGACAACCATTTCTTGGAAACTAAAATGATTCGGAAGCTAATATTCTGTTTCAAAGATACCATTGTTTCTAAATTGTCTGATCCTAGGTTAATGAGGTCATTTGACATTGGAAAACCGGACTGAACTAAGTTTGAGCATTTCTTATATTATTATTTTATTGTATTGAATGCTGATTTTATTGAGTTTGCTTATTCTAAAACTTTTTTTCTCTCCTTTTATCGTCTATTTTCTTTTAACAATACATGCCCGTAAAAAGAAAATAAAATAAAATTAACTGTTCAACAATCAATCTTAGAATATGTAAAAATTCTCAAAATTCCATATGTCGGATTTAAGTAATCCGATTTTTTCCATTCTTTTTTGGATTTATATAAAGTCGGGGTCGGGGGTCTCATTTTCTGATGCCCCACACCGGAAGGCTCCGAAGACGCTGCGACTGCAATGCCGCCCCAGCCTAAGCATCATGCAAGCTAGGACCTGGCCTACCCCTACCATCACGCCAGGGCACAGGACACGCTGGCAAGCCCTTGAAGAGGAAAGACGTCTTTTCAGACACCTCGGCGAGGATACATGGTGTTCACCATATTCGTCAACCGCTGAACTTGCACAGGAAGCGGCTAGGATACGTCACCGCGGCGGCGAAGACGTCAATCAGATAAGCCAATATTGTATAAGCCATAAGACCACCCCAATTCTCTGTTTTATATTACTACGCATAAATAATTCGGAACTAACTCACTAACATCCTCTGCCCCTCCAGGGATTAATAACCTTATAAAATTAAAAGAAATATATGCATGTTGCAAATTAGCGGAAAGTCTCACAATTTTCGGCCCCCCTTTTCCACACACATTAATTTCAAACATAAAATTACACTCGGGACACCTGCAGTATAGCACGAGCAGGTCCCGATATAAACCTTTCTAACCGTCCTTATCCTTTGGTTCAATCCTTATCTAGTTCCACCCATCCTTACAATCCACCTCGAAGGTTGAAACGGCAGTGATCAAGAGACTTATTGTAAAATAAAACTGGACAATTGGAGTTTAGCGCACTTGCTCAGCCTCCACTGGCTTATCACCAGTGATGCTGAAAGAGGGATGCGCTGGGATCTTATGAGCTCTGCTCTACCCCTCACACGTGGGGGATAGAGTTCCCTCAGGGATCCTCAGGTCGATTGTGTAAATATTGTATTTAGTGTAAATGTGATTAGCGATTATATTATTTTATTTTATTTATTTATTTTTTCGTGCACATGGTTTAATATTTTCATTTTCTCTATCCTTATGTGTATATATTTTAAGAGAGATTTTATGTACTTTTTTTCTTTCATATATTTATTTATTTTTAATTTTTATTTGATTTTATTTTAGTACGAATGTGAATGATCACTATTACCTATTCCCCTCAACTATGTGGCATATTGTAATATTTATCAATAAATAAAGCGGTTTTATTAAAAAATAAAAAAAAAAGAACAGGAAAAGTAAAAATACAATTGCTTTGGTGAAATTTTGGTTGCTTTTTATTTATCTTATCGTTTCTAAAATTTGGAATGGTACAAACTCAAAAGATGGGACTTGAAAAGGATAAGGAAAGCCCAAGTGAGAAATCCGGGGTATACCTGATCTGTAATTTGCACAAGGTGAAAACTTCAAAGAAGTAATATTGATTAGGTCCAAACGTCAAATATTTTTGCTGCGCAAATCGGCATAGAGTTCAGAGCGCAATGATACGGAGAGGTATGAGATATTAGCTACATTTGAAGTCCAGGTAAAGAGGTAGTTGCATCCCCGTTAAGTAATGACTTACAGCGGTTCCAATCAAATTATACATCAAACCCATAAACAGAGAGATGTTTTAGTGAGTTAGAATCTAACACTATTGTAATATGCGCATCGTTTTATAAAATATATATTGAACCTATTAAAAAAGAAATACACGGAAATGTGATTTATATTGTCCTTGCGTTTCAGAAATGACCTAGATCCTGGTAAAAGTATTGTTCACTTATAACAAATACGAATTTCTTATAAGAGATTGACGAATCATATATAATTAGGAAATGAGAAATAAACATTTATTAATAAATAATACCGCTTACAAATGCATGAATTCTATTTATAAAATTAATTTAAAGTTGTGCTGCTAACTACATGATGTAGTGCGACGGCAGGAGTGCCTTCTTCTCTGCATATGGTGGTAAATATATCGTAAGGAGTACAGAGGGAACGGATTTAAACAAACTTTTTTGTACCATTACTAGAGGAACTTGTTATTTGGGTCGTTTTAGTATAGGTTGAGCGTTCTACCACTAAACTACCGATGCTATCTTGTTATCTGGTAACTTGAACTCATTTTTTGAAAAAGGGACTTTTGTCACAATATTTTATTGTTCTCTAAATTAAGATAAGATAATTGTTTTCATTGAGAAAACTCTATCAAATACTATCCTAGCTTTCATTTTTATATAATGGAAATAATCAGTCTATTGAGTCATTTATTGATTGGTCGGATAATTTATGCTTCAATTCCATTATTATTTATTCAAAGATAAACGCCACTAAGGTGTTAAGAGTCTTAGGGATTAATTTAAACCAAAGAATTATCCTTAATGAAATATTTATTTTTCAAAAGTAATTATTGACATAATCTTTTTTTTTTTGTAAATAATTCAAAAGGCATTTTCAAAAACAACGGTAGAATATTATTTATAACAATAATTGAAATACTATTCATATTTTAAACATACATGATTTTATTTCATATAAAGCATGAGGTTAATTAATAGTAATTGAGTTGGTATTAACCCCTTTATATACTATAATCCATGTGAGAATATTTATAATATTAAATTTTATAAGTTTTTTTTTATGCTTAATCATTCTAGAATCAAAAAATATTTATTAATATTTTATAAATTACTTCAAGCAATATATATCTTTCAAATTTATACTCTAAAAAAAATATAAAAGATAATAAAGTAAAAATGTATGTCATGGTCAGCATATATACAATAGCAGGATAGAATTACAGACATCCAATTTAATACCCATATTATTAAATAATTCATTAAAACATTTTCCTCAAACACTTTAAATTTAAATCACACATTGAATCTGACAGATACCAATTGAAATTAGTTAGGAATTAATTTGAAGCTGGGCAGCGGACAGTTTGGTTTACGTTGGTGACGTGAGAGTGCGCTAGTAGATCCCACTAATCAACAGTGATGAGACCAACTGTCAACTGTAAATGGCAGATGTCGAAATCCTAGGGAATATCTAAACCGCAACTCTCCACCCTAAAACATTCTCTATAAACGTAGATGTAGTCTGCAACAGTACTTTGAATATATAGAAATAGTTTACTAGAAAAAATAATTTATATAACTGATTATTAAAACACTATAATGTACAGAATATAATTTAAGGTTAATAACTATAAACATTTCTTAACATCGTCCACAACAGTGCGTTTTACGTATCTAAAATAGAACTAACTCATACAGGGTTTACTCGTATGTCATAGTGATGACTGTGGGATTGCTTTTAGATTTACCTTTAAATTTGTTTTTTCCTCGATGTGTGATTTTAGATTTATCAACTTTGAATCTATGTTCTGTTTGTCTGAAATGTATGGTGAAAGCAGTTTAGTCAGTTTTTTAGGCTTTTGTTAAAGAGACATAGCAGTTTACTCATTTTTACTTTATTTTGTACTGCTTTAAGAATTAAGAAGGGCTTAAGATCAGTATTATTTGAAAACTTAAGCGAGTTAGTTCTAGTGGCTATTAGTTATCATAAATAAGAAAATTGAATTGAATAAATTGGCAAGACTATGAGAACAATAATGAACATAACAATAACGCAACACAGTGGTGGAATGTGTGAAATTATTTTGCACAAAAATAGTAGTTTCCCACTACTCTTCATCATCTCAATATATTTCTTTTATTATGGATTAATCTTAAATAACTCTAAAACTTAAAAATCATGCATTATTAACAGTCAAGAAAAAAGCTATAACTATATGAATATGTGGATATTTATATAAAATAATTTAGACATATATACGAGGTATGGCATAAATGTAATCAGACTGGCAACACTGGAAGCGATATGGTAACGTTGCGCTGTTGTTCTCGATAGAGCACGTGTATCAGTACCCGGCCGTAGCTCAGTGCGTGTTTCAACTCCTTCCGTTGACTACATGATTATTGTGACTGCTATTAGTGAAATAGTGTTTTGGTTGTGCGTAACGCAAAATTGAAAATTAGAATTTAGAGCAACTTTGTGCGATTAAATTCTGAGTTCAGCTTGGTGAATCAGCAAAAGCTAAAATGGGCCTATGGGCCTCAATTTATCTTGAGCTCAAGTTTTTGGCTTGCATAAACATCGAATCTGTGAACACTTTTCTGAGATTAGACCGTCGTTTAACATTAAGAATGTTAACTGAACTCGTAAATTTTAACAGATTTACCGTTCTTCAAATTTTGACTGAACATTTGAACATGCGAGGTCTGTGCAAAAATAGTGCCGAAAACCTCACAATTCACAGCCTCAATAAGGACACTAAAAAAAACAAGTGTCTTGATATTTTTGTGATAATCGCTAATCAGCAATATTTCTTTAGCCGTGTAATCATAGGTAATGAATCATGGTTTTTTAATACGATCATGAGACCAAGAGGCACAGTGAGGAGTGGCACACTCCAAACTCTCCTCGACCAAAGAACGTTAGAATAAGCAAATCGAAAATCAAATCAATGCAGATTTGTTTTTGGGGTAGAAGAGAAATTGTCCACACAGAAGTTGTTTCTCCAGGAAAAACTGTTAACAAAGATTTTTTTATAAAGACGTCCGTGGAAAGCTCAGAAAAAGAGTTATTCGCGTCATACCGAACATTGCAGACACATGGATGCTCCATCATGACAAAGCCCCATGTCACACTGCCATCTCCATAACATCAAAATACATTTCTGTGGTTCTCCAGCACCCCTATTCACCTAACCTCAGTCCTTGTGACTTTTTCCTTTTTCCTAAACTGAGGGATGTCCTCAAAGTCGTCGTTTCTTCGCTTTAGAAAACATCCATAAGAGTGTAACGGACATGCTGAAGACCATACAGGTTGAAAACTTCTAGCGCAGCTACCAACAGTGGGAACCACTTCTCCATCGGTTTGAGTTTTCTGAATTAAACTGTTAATTCCGAATTAAGCTACCATTCTTTGATATTTAGTAATAACAGGAAAGAAAGGAGAATGTTGCTTCTATATTTGCCTTTTGTATTTAATTTAATAACAGTTATACCCACTGCTAAACCAAATAACGTTTAAATATCTTCGGGCTGTAAACGCATTTTAATTTCCAGGTACCATTAGATCTCTTCTACTTCTGTACATAAAATATATTTGATAACTTAAGAAATTAAATGCTTAATAGCACACTATATATATGAATTCTGGTATAGGAAATGCTTAAATACAGCCACGTTTTATTACTTTGAGTTAGATAGCCAATAATCCCGAGCCATACATTCTAAACCTGCCTGCCTCTGACTTATAGCCTAATGCTCGCTAACACTGAATCGTAAATTTATCCGAAACCTCCTTCTTTTCCTCCCATTCTTAATTTACCATATTTTTATTCTGAACTGTTTTATATATAAATATACAGTTTAGCCTTTCATGTTTATTTTATTTATTTCCTCTAATAATTATTAAAATACTATTAAATTCAATATTAACTTACTCAATTTCGGATCTTTTGTCTAGGGGTCTTTTGGTCCCTGAAGGGTGAGAGAGTTTTATATTGTAAATTATTTACATTAACATACAGGTTTTTACTAAAGGAAGCTATATTAATTTATAAAACAACTCTAATAAGTAATATGAAGCATAGTAATTAAAATGATACCTTATTTACCTGATAACATGATAACCGTTTCTTACAGGTCGTTCCCAGTATGTGGTTATTCCTAATAATCTTCCTTCTAGTTCCTAAATGATGTTCTAAATTAATTTTTAATTTTTTTGAATGGAAATGGTATTTTTAACAAATATAATAGCACAGATAAAATATATCTATTAAACACTATCACTTATGTTATGTACATCTTTGGTGAAAGGTTACAGTGTGTTTTCTATGCCAAATTTATTCCTAAGCGCTCTGAAATTGGTGAACCTTTACATAGACTCTTGAACAAAAATAAGTCATGGATGTGATCTGAAGCACACCAACGAGCTTTCGAACTTTTAAAACAAAAACTAATAGAAGCTCCAATATTAACACATTTTAATGACATCAAACTAATTATCGTTAGTGCGGATGCTCACTTAGATGAGCAAGGGCAAGAGCACCCTGTAGCTTACTGCTCACATACGTTAACCAAGACTTCAGAGAAATTATTCTCAGTTAGATTGAGAAACTTTGGCACTTGTCCATGTCAAAACTTATCATCAATACCTATTGGGTCGTAAATTTCCACTTTACACAAAACATAAGCCACTTTTGAGAATTTTTAATCCAAATAAGAGGATGCCTGATGTCGTCCCCATGAAGCACAAACGCTATCGTCAAATCCTAGACTCTTATGATAATGAATTGCGATATCGACCGGCTGCACAGCATCCCAATGTTGATCGTCTTTCAAGGCAACCACTAACAATGAAATTATAGAAGAGCCAGTTTCTGTAATGATGCTGGAAGGAATCACTATATGTCCAATTAATGCGGCTGAGATAGCAGAGGCCACAATTAATGATCCTATTTTAAAATAAGTTTCAGCCTGGTAACACCCGGGAATCATGGTTACTAAAGCATTGGCTAAATCTCAAGTTTGGTGGCCCGGCAAAGACAACCAAATTGAGGTCCTCAACAACTCATGTGACTTGTGTCAAGAAATTAGAAACAACCCACCGAGGTTACTGTACTAAATTGTACACATCAGTATAATATCTGTCCAGGATTTAATATTTACGGGCATTTATAATAAAAAAGGAGGTAACTGTAAAAGCGAATTCCTTTCCTCAACACTCCTAACTTCTGACTTAACATTATATGTGTGATTTAACAATTATGCTACTATTCAAGTCATTGAGGTTTGAAAACAAATCTAGATAAAACATTTATAATACATGGTCTTTAACAGTAATATCAAAATTTATGAACATGATTCCCTCATTCCTTGCGTCGTCACAGCATAAAAAAAATGTGATGTACTCATAAATAATAAATTTGGTGCTCTGCATGCATCACACAATTTTCACCTACCTTTACATATCTCCGCAACGTTTTGTGTAGATTAGTAAGCTCGTGTTGAAGTTACCGCTATGTTTGTGATTTAAAAAAAGTAATCAAATAACTAAAGGTCAGTGAAGGCGAAAATAACGAACATAAAATTTTTATGTTTCCATAAAAATTCGTATTTTTTTTTTTTTTAATTTCTTGAGGTGGAAATAAAGAATATACATTTTTGTTCCCACCAAGAATTTTAACGCAGCTGTAATGCATTCGTGTACAACACCGACAAGATCACGTGATCACGTGATCACTTTTATAATGATTGTTTCATTTTTTATTTTTTCTCCTTTAGTTATCAATACAATTCTTTAATAGTTTGTATCTATCCAATCTTTATCATTGCTAATAATTAAAACTCTTTGTTTTTTTTCAATTAATAGAATTTTCAAGATTTGGTGAAAATTCACTATTTAAGTCCTGTTGACCTATTTCAGTGAGAATAAGATCCAGCTGGTATTAAAGATCAATTAATTTTATATTGATTTGTTGAGTTTGATTGAATCGTTGGGGCAGTTTTGGAGAAAAAAAATGTGAAAAACCTGTTCCATAAGGTAGCAAGCACACCCCAGACCATATACCTGCCTTAGATAGCACACCCCAGCCATATACCTGACTTAGATAGCACACCCCAGACCATATACCTGCCTTAGATAGCACACCCCAGACTATTTACCCGTCTTAGATAGCACACTCCAGCCATATACCTGACTTAGATTGCACACCCCAAACTATATACCCGTCTTAAATAGCACACCCCAGCCATATACCTGACTTAGATATGTTATTTTACTTTCATATGACTATTCGCAAATAGTTAAGAGCGAATAGTCTCTTGAGCTAGGCTGTTCACACACACCCCTCGACCATTTTACTAGATTTTGAATTTAATCCAAACTGAACTCCGTATATCAATACAAAAGGCTTAAATGATTTAAATTGTTTAAAGCTGGTGTGTTGGAAGCTGTAATATTTTTTTTGATAAGATTTATAATTCTGATATTCTATGTAAACTTATCACCTAAGATCTATTAATAATGTATTTTATTGTATTTACTTATAAATTACTGAGAAAAAAATCGTATTATTTAAAGACGAAATTTCATGATATGAATTATGTACCATATAAATATTATATATTATTTAAATTCTATTTTGTGTGAAAAAAAATCCATTTAAATTCCTTTCTTAATTTATAAGCAACTTTTATCGATCTATATCGTCAGGAAATTTATATCGGCACTCCTACTATCATAATCATAAGATAATTCATAAAATCAATATTGATGTCTGGAATATGTTTGTGATTCTTATCTTGACTAGAAGCGAATTGTTATAGCCCCTAAAGAAGATATGAATAAAACAAAATTTTCTTCTCTTCTCCGAAAAGAAAATACATTGTTCCTCAGAATCATTATTTCTGATTATAAATTTCATTGTTATAGACTTGCGTAATCATCATCGCACTTTTGCTTAGGCATGTTCCTTATATTGAATATGAAATTGTTTATGACAATTTTCAGTAGATTGAGACTCATATAGACGAGTTAGGTTACAATGACTAAGGAGTTCAGGAACGCTTTAATTCTGCTGGAGTTTTCGGAACCTGCATAGGACCTTCCTAAAGAGAAAAGCGGTGAAGAAAGGTACCCCATTTGTACCACTGTTCACATATTCTTCTGAGTCCTTGAAAATAACATCAAACCAGATTGGCAATGGTAATATCGTACCTGAGGAAGATGGAAGGCAGAATCAGACAGAACAGGATAAGGAATGCTACAATAAGGATCAGTCTCGTGGATCCCAAATAAGGATGTTTGCTCATCTTCATAGAATGCCGGAAATACCTATGAGACCAAGGTTGAGAGGACGCGACCTAAAAGTAAAAAAGGGAACACAGAAAGTAAAAAAACAGAATCACCTGGGAACATAACGTCCTGGGTAACGGGAAGCCTTACGTAGAAGAAACCCAAACTAGGGAAAGAGAATAAGATTGGTTGCAAACAGAGATAATTGAAGGCTGCTGGTAAACTTGGAAACTCACTCCACTAGGCGGTCACAAAGATCTTAGATAATGATGAAGACTAAATTACTAACTATCTAGCGTGTAAAAAAAAAAAGTGAAAAATTGATTGAATTTTAATGAAAAATATTATGCCACATTACAGGCATACACCTGCCCTAAATATGTAATTTTAGTTTCGTAGGTCTATATTCTTTAAGCGAGGTTGTTCACATACAGAGCCCATTTATTGAGATTTTGTATAAAATGCTGACTCCTTATATCAAATAAATGCTTAAATACCAAATTTTCAAAAATTTAAATAAAATTTTGAACATATGTCTAATTTGGTTGTTTGAAGTTATTAACTATCTCACATTTTTACCAATAATATGACCGGAATGAATATAAACTTAGAAAGGATTTGATAATAACTTAAGGAGATAAGAGGAAAACTTTTTTTTTCAGGTTCAAAACATATTTTTGGAAATAATATAGTGATATGAAAGGCTGGAAGGCTCATTGGAAAATTATTATTGAGTATTTCGACAGAAGAAACACAACATTAAACGAGCGAGGAATTATTTTACTTTTTCAAAATAGGGAAAAGTGAAAGATGTGTGAAATGTCCACCGTACGAGATTTATTCATTTACTAAGGCTCAGATTTAATTTGCTTAAATGAGTCTATTTTTTACCGTTACGAAGGTATTTCTAATTACAAATTGATAACGAAATCGGGAGGTTTAGATTGGCATTGCAACACCGATTGTAGTGTTTACATCCAAAATTAAATTAAACTGGTGGATAGCTGAGGATAATAAATGTTTGTAGGAAGAATGAAATGCCTAGAACGCGGTGAAAAAGGGTGTTAGTAAGTTACTTTGAGCTCGTTCACACTTTTATAATTTCCGTATTGTATTTACAGTCTTTCGGCGCAAAAACTGGTATAAGATAGGGGATGCCCTTGCTTGTCTAATCCTTAACCTGGCCTGGAAAGGGCTATATTTTCCCGCTTGGTCCAATCCTAGGTAATGCAGTTGACTTCGATTTCGTAGCATGATTAGTGGGCGCCATAAAGCAGGCTTTCATAGCTTGAGATGAAGCTGCAAAGGATATAGAAACCTACCATCAACGAGTATAAGACAAAGTATATGGATGTTGGGGAAGGAAAGCCGCAGGAACTATTAATGGAAATAGGACTCTATAACTTCCAGCTTCCTGAATCCTTCAGACATTTGGGCACAGAACATAGTTCAAAGAATAGTCTAAGCTTCGAAATCAGAAAAATAATAAGAGCTTCTAATCGCTGTTTCTTTGGTCTATCAAAATATCGACGTCATATGTCTCTCAGCAGCAGACCTAAAATTATTCTCTGTTTGCAACCAATCTTATTCTCTTTCCCTAGTTTGGGTTTCTTCTACGTAAGACTTCCCGTTACCCGGGACGTTATGTTCCCAGGTGATTCTGTTTTTTACTTTCTGTGTTCCCTTTTTTACTTTTAGGTCGCGTCCTCTCAACCTTGGTCTCATAGGAATTTCCGGCATTCTATGAAGATGAGCAAACATCCATATTTAGGATCCACGAGACTGATCCTTATTGTAGCATTCCTTATCCTGTTCTGAGGAACAATGTATTTTCTTCTGTGAGAAGAGAAGAAAATTTTTAGCCCTGAAGAAGCCCTGCAACGTGGGGCGAAACGTTGGCTCAATAAAATAGTATATTTCTACTATTTGAGTTTTTTTGACCGCACCCGGACCATATTCCTTTCAACGAAGAAAATTTTGTTTTATTCATATCTTCTTTAGGGGCTATAACAATTCGCTTCTAGTCAAGATAAGAATCACAAACATATTCCAGACATCAATATTGATTTTATGAATTATCTTATGATTATGATAGTAGGAGTGTCGATATAAATTTCCTGACGATATAGATCGATAAAAGTTGCTTACAAATTAAGAAAGGAATTTAAATGGATTTTTTTTCACACAAAATAGAATTTAAATAATATATAATATTTATATGGTACATAATTCATATTATGAAATTTCGTCTTTAAATAATACGATTTTTTTCTCAGTAATTTATAAGTAAATACAATAAAATACATTATTAATAGATCTTAGGTGATAAGTTTACATAGAATATCAGAATTATAAATCTTATAAAAAAAAATATTACAGCTTCCAACACACCAGCTTTAAACAATTTAAATCATTAAAGCCTTTTGTATTGATATACGGAGTTCAGTTTGGATTTTAATCAAAATCTAGTAAAATGGTCGAGGGATGTGTGTGAACAGCCTAGCTCAAGAGACTATTCGCTCTTAACTATTTGCGAATAGTCATATGAAAGTAAAATAACATATCTAAGTCAGGTATGTGGCTGGGGTGTGCTATCTAAGACGTGTATATAGTTTGGGGTGTGCCATCTAAGTCAGGTATATGGCTGGAGTGTGCTATCTAAGAC
>NW_027107903.1:283936-301431 GCF_000696795.3 Halyomorpha halys | reverse complement strand
CAGGTATATGGCTGGAGTGTGCTATCTAAGACGGGTATATGGTCTGGGGTGTGCTATCTAAGGCAGGTAAATAGTCTGGGGTGTGCTTGCTACCTTATGGAACAGGTTTTTCACATTTTTTTTCTCTGGAGTGTGCTATCTAAGACGGGTATATGGTCTGGGGTGTGCTATCTAAGGCAGGTAAATAGTCTGGGGTGTGCTTGCTACCTTATGGAACAGGTTTTTCACATTTTTTTTCTCCAAAACTGCCCCAACGATTTAATCAAACTCAACAAATCAATATAAAATTAATTGATCTTTAATACCAGCTGGATCTTATTCTCACTGAAATAGGTCAACAGGGCTTAAATAGTGAATTTTCACAAAATCTTGAAAATTCTATTATTTGAAAAAAAAAAGAGTTTTAATTATTAGCAATGATAAAGATTGGATAGATACAAACTATTAAAGAATTTTATTGATAACTAAAGGAGAAAAAATAAAAAATGAAACAATCATTATAAAAGTGATCACGTGATCTTGTCGGTGTTCACGAATGCATTACAGCTGCGTTAAAATTCTTGGTGGGAACAAAAATGTATATTCTTCACTGACCTTTAGAATATTTGATTACTTTTTTTAAATCACAAACATAGCGGTAACTTCAACACGAGCTTACTAATCTACACAAAACGTTGCGGAGATATGTAAAGGTAGGTGAAAATTGTGTGATGCACGCAGAGCACCAAATTTGTCATTTATGAGTACATCACATTTTTTTTATGCTGTGACGACGCAAGGAATGAGGGAATCATGTTCATAAATTTTGATATTACCGTTAAAGACCATATATTTCAAATGTTTTATCTAGATTTGTTTTCAAACCTCAATGACTTGAATAGTAGCATAATTGTTAAATCAGACATATAATGTTAAGTCAGAAGTTAGGAGTGTTGAGGAAAGGAATTCGCTTTTACAGTTACCTCCTTTTTTATTATAAATGCCCGTAAATATTAAATCCTGGACAGATATTATACTGATGTGTACAATTTAGTACAGTAACCTCGGTGGGTTGTTCCTAATTTCTTGACACGAGTCACATGAGTTGTTGAGGACCTCAATTTAATTGTCTTTGCCGGGCCACCAAACTTGAGATTTAGCCAATGCTTTAGTAACCATGATTCCCGGGTGTTACCAGGCTGAAACTTGTTTTAAAATGGGATCATTAATTGTGGCCTCTGCTATCTCAGCCGCATTAATTGGACATCTAGTGATTCCTTCCAGCATCATTACAGAAACTGGCTCTTCTATAATTTCATTGTTAGTGGTTGCCTTGAAAGACGATCAACATTGCGATGCTGTGCAGCCGGTCGATATCGCAATTCATTATCATAAGAGCCTAGGATTTTACGATAGCGTTTGTGCTTCATGGGGACGACATCAGGCATCCTCTTATTTGGATTAAAAATTCTCAAACGTGGCTTATGTTTTGTGTAAAGTGGAAATTTACGACCCAATAGGTATTGATGATAAGTTTTGACATGGACAAGTGCCAAAGTTTCTCAATCTAACTGAGAATAATTTCTCTGAAGTCTTGGTTAACGTATGTGAGCAGTAAGCTACAGGGTGCTCTTGCCCTTGCTCCGCACTAACGATAATTAGTTTTGTCATTAAAAGTTGATCCAGACGAGCTTAATGCTTTCTTTGCTGCTCCTCCTTTAACAACCTCATACAAATTTTCATCTTTTCACATCCCTGAAATCCCATTTGATCCCAATAACATTTATTTCTTGAATGTTCTCGATATCTCTTAATCTTAATGTTCCTGTAAAGATCATTAAACTTTGTCTCCCTACCATTCTTCCTACCTTCCTGCACATTTTTAACTTCTCCCTTCAAAATTCCGTTTTTCCCCAAGCCTGGAAGAAAGTCCTCGTCTGACCATTGAACAAAGTATCTTCTCCTTCTTCAGTTTCCGACTTTAGGCCAATATCCATTTTATCCAATTTGGCCAAGCCACTAGAACGATTAGTCCTATATCCTTAATAATTTTCTCGAGCAAAAAGCTCTCCTTAATCCTTTCCAATCCATCCTAACACTATTCTCACTACGTATGCCGATGACACATGCCTATTGTCAGTCAATAATGATCCTTCCATTGTATTCCAAACCCTCCAATCCCACATCACCGACCTTGGAGAATGGTGCCAAAACTGGAGGATTAAAATAAGTTTCAATAAATCCTACCAAATCACATTACCCTCCGTCGTAAGCCTTGGTCTTGCTCCACAGTAATTTTTAATAATACCCCACTTTTTCCTGTTGAACAGATCCGTTACTTATGACTAAATCTGGACAAACGACTGACATGGAATCCTCATACAAGACTGGAAAGACAGGAAACTGCTCGTCGATTCCGACTATTAGAACATTTACTAGACAAACGGTAACTTCCAATCCATTACAAAAGACTGATCTACATGACGTTATAAGGCCTATCTAGGCATACGGAGTTGAACTATGGAGCTCTAATAAACCAACGAATTCCCCTCGAATCCAATCCTCACAGTTTAAAATCCTTCATAAAATCCTTAATGCTCCTTACTTTATCACAAATCAAATCATCCATCAGGACCTCAATGTCCCATATGTTGCCGATTTGGCTAGAAACAGATAAGTCCTTATTTATTATAACTCTATAAAGATAGAGATAAGAAGAAAAAGGGTGGTGAGGAGGGAGGGAGAGTGAGGGAAAGGGAGAGCATTTTTTTTTGTTTGAAAACTTATAAAAAAAATCATTTCTCAATTTTTATTTTAAAATTCACGATGTATATAATTGTTCTTGCAAAAATCTTCTTTAGAATTACTGTATATTTTAATCTTTTAAATGGAAACACCTAACTTAGAAGACGTCTACATATTCCTCAATCCGGGCTAAATTCCCTGGTTTTACTATCGACATTTCTACAGAATTTTATTTTAGCTGATAATACTTTTTTTACTGTCAATATTAATAAATATAAAATATCCACAATTACAGATCTGAATTCAATGATAATTTTTGTGCTAATTTTAATAAAACAGGCACTAATAAAGTTATTAAAAAAACAATATTAAGCCATTTTATTGGTAAGTTACACAATATCATTGGTTATTTTTATTTTGAAAAAATAAATTGATCTTTGCTAACAAAAATAATAATAATAAACACCTATGGGCGAAAAATATATTTTAATGGAGATAATATTTTTAGTTGGACATGATATTTTCAGATCTGTTTGTGAATACCGAGTTAAACAATACGCCTATTTTCCTAATGTAGTAATAACACTAAGTAAATTGAAGTATTGCTGCTTGGTATTTATTTTTTGCGTTGGAACTTTTAATCTGACAAACGCTTACCACTCGAGTTCTTGGGACTTCAAGGTTAATTGGGTGATTCGTGTCTCTCATTTCTTCTACCAGTGTTACGACACTTCTTCCAATAGCTGGTCGTTACATGCCGAGGTAGTTGAGGTGAAGCTCTTAGCAGCCTCGGAACTGCAGTTGCTGTTCGGTTCAAATACGACCTGGAGAGAGTTGACTTAATTTTCGTGGTGGCTCTATGAAATGAGTACTTGATACTTCTACCATGGTTAGAATTGGATGGTTACTTCAAGATAATCCCCTATTGGGATGTAAGAAATGATCAGGTAGAAGAAACAAAAAAGAAAAGAATGAAAAAATTAAATTTTTTTTTAATTACAAACGTTATTAAATAAGTAAAAATAGGAAGAACATTCGGTCATCCGTTTTCAAATTATCTTACTCGCACATCGTTTTTACATTATTAATTAATGAACTGGAAGTCATTTATTTGAGATTATTATAGTCTAATTAATTTGGATAAAAACTTCCACATTAAAATGAATTGTAAAATAGTTATGAGTACACATAAGAGTTCCTTTCGACTATTAAATCCAGAACGGGAATGAATATTAATCATTTTCTGGTCACAAAATCAAATTATGACTAAATCAATCCAAGCCAGACAGCTCTAATATTATTTAATTCTTTGCTGCCACTCCACTGAATCGAACGCGCATTATAAATCAAATATTGTTGAGTGTGAGTGCATTTTCAATGACTGTGTTGTTAATATTCAGAGAGCCCGATTTGTGGTAATGGTCCTGAATAAACCAGCATTGACGAAAATTATTTTCAATGTCAAAAATGAGATATTTGATTTAAATTATATTTTATAATAAGGTATTTAGTCTTGTGGTTTTGAAGATATTGTGATTTCAGTGCTACAGTACTGCTATATTGGCTGTTGAAGTGCAAGATCCTATTCCTTTATTTTGTAAGCATTAATAACTATAATAATTTCAAAACATTAAAGTATAGTTTAGTAATAGATCCAAAAACCTTTTATTTAACATTAACCCTGTTTGGGATATTTATAAATTGTTTTTTTCATTTTATCTTTGATGGACTTTAATTCTAAACAAAGGAGCTCTCATTTTCTTTTAGTTTTGAACTAAATTTTATAGTAAAGTGGGTTTTTAGTACTTTCTTTTGTTATCTATTTTTGAACCCAAGACATTGTTGTGGACTCAAAAATTAAACGAAGAGTTCTATGTGCCAACCGTTGTTATTATAGCCCCAGTCCCTATTCTAGGTGCATGCCTTGTCTAAGGGCATCACGATTTAGTTGTATAGAACAATTGTTCGGCCAATTCTTCTGTATGGCTCGGAAACGTGGGCTATCCCCAGTGTTGATGAGTACAACATGATGATCTTGGAGAGGAAGATTCTCCGTAAAATATTTCGATCTGTCAAGGTTGACCAGATATGGAACCGTAGCTTTATTTAAGGAACCAGACGTTGTCCAGTTTCTGATCCTCAGTAGATTGAGGTGGGCATGTTGCTCGGATGGCTGAGAATGATCGGCCAAGAAAAATAGTGACAGAGGTACTTCATGAAACAAGAGGCAGAGGAAAACCTCGTCTTCGATGTAGTGACGGTGTGAGTGGTGATTCCAGGACCAAGATGGGAGTGAGGAACAGGATCGCAACCGCACCAGATCGCAATAATTGGTGGAGCCCCGTGCAAAAGGCCAGGACTCGACATCGAGTTGCTGTAGCAAATTAATAATTTATTTTTGAAATAAAATTATCCATTTATGGTACCTATTTAACATGAACATCTAGTAATTTAGAAACAACCTTCAGGCATTTATTTTGGTCGTTTGCGGTTATTATCTTCTTATCTCTATTTTTATAGAGTTATAATAAATAAGGACTTATCTGTTTCTGGCCAAATCGGCAACATATGGGACATTGAGGTCCTGATGGATGATTTGATTTGTGATAAAGTAAGGAGCATTAAGGATTCTATGAAGGATTTTGGACTGTGAGAATTGGATTCAAGGGGAATTCGTTGGTTTATTAGAGCTCCATAGTTCAACTCCGTATGCCTAGATAGGCCTTATAACGTCATGTAGATCAGTCTTTTGTAATGGATTGGAAGTTAGGACCGTTTGTCTAGTAAATGTTCTAATAGTCGGAATCGACGAGCAGTTTCCTGTCTTTTCAGTCTTGTATGAGGATTCCATGTCAGTCGTTTGTCCAGATTTAGTCATAAGTAACGGATCTGCTCAACAGGAAAAAGTGGGGTATTATTAAAAGATACTGTGGAGCAAGACGAAGGCTTACGACGAAGGGTAATGTGATTTGGTAGGATTTATTGAAATTTATTTTAATCCTCCAGTTTTGGCACCATTCTCCAAGGTCGGTGATATGGGATTGGAGGGTTTGGAATACAATGGAAGGATCATTATTCACTGACAATAGGCATGTGGAATAGAAAGGATTAAGGAGAGCTTTTTGCTCGAGAAAATTATTAAGGATATAGGACTAATCTTTCCAGTGGCTTGGGCAAATTGGATAAAATGGATGTTGGCCTAAAGTCGGAAACTGAAGAAGGAGAAGATACTTTGTTCAATGGTCGGACGAGGAATTTCTTCCAGGCTTGGGGAAAAACGGAATTTTGAAGGGAGAAGTTATAAATGTGTTTGTGAGAAGTTATGTGCAGGAAGGCAGAAAAAAATGGTAGGGAGACAAAGTTTAATGATCTTTACAGGAACATTAAGATTAAGACATATCGAGAAACATTCAATAAATAAATGTTATTGGGATCAAATGGGATTTCAGGGATGTGAAAAGATGAAAATTTGTATGAGGTTGTTGAAGGAGGAGCAGCAAAGAAAGCATTAAGCTCGTCTGGATCAACTTGGTAATATGGACAGGATTTAGGACTTATAACGGAGAGGTTCTTTAGGATTTTCCATTTAGATTTAGGATCAGGTGCTTGGGATTGGATATTGTGAAAGTATTGCTCTTTAGCGCGGCGTAAGTATGTTTGGGTAAGGTTTTGGAGGGACTTAAAGGTGGAATAGTGCTCTGAACTTCTGGCGCGTCTGAACCGTCTTCTGGCAGCATCTCGGAGTGATGTAAAATATTTAATTCCATGAAACAAGTTGAAAGATCAATAATAGTTTTTTTTGTTATTTAAATATACATTTTTTTCAGTGCCTGAACTTGAGATAAAGGACGAACGGGACATACCGATCAAGAACAAGTTCTACAACTCGGGAAGCACGATCGAGCTGCGCTGCCTCATAGTGAGGGTACCCCAGCCCACTCAGTTCATCCTCTGGAGGCACAACTCTACTATACTCAACTACGACACTACCAGGGGAGGCATCAGGTGAGTAAAAAAGTATATTATTAGATAATTTGCATTTATTCAAATCTTCTTTATTAAATTTATACCCTGATAATTGATACATGTATAAAGCTGTAATAGCTACATAAGGTTTTGTGTAACATGCAATAAATCAAAACGTCCCAACCAACTAAATTAGAGAGCTAATTCGAAAGGGTATACACATTAAATTATCTATAAATAGTTGATTAATTAATTAATTAATTAATTAATTAATAAACTATTGATGATCCCAGTGTTTAAGTTGAGCGTTATAATTACTTAAACCCAAATAATTCATTGTGTAATGAAGGTGACTATATGATTAGATCATTTACTTAATTAATTATTACTTAGTACTTAATTTGCTTTACATCAAAAATCTTATAAAGTTTCTTTTAAGCTCGTTGAGCTGATCTAGTTTAGTAATTGGTTTATTCATTTAAATATCCCAAAGGAATCTGAATTCTAATATCTAATCCGGAGCTGTATCAGGCTGCCTTTTGTAGCTTTGAAGAGGGCATTAGGCGATATAAACAATGTCATGCTAATCTTGGGGGGAGCCTTTTGGGACGAGCAGTCATCTTCAGTGCTGTAGTAATTAGTGCTTCAGCCTCCAGCCTTGTCAACTACTTGCGTTTAATTGAAAATCATTCCTCAGGCTCTGGTAGACAGTAGGGTTCCCTTGATAGAATTTTCTACTAAAATTACTAATTATAGCAATAGATAAAATATACTTTTAAAATGGTCAAACCATAAAAATGGGCTTTTAAAATGGTCAAAACAATTAACAGCTATTTGACCCGACACAGAACGTGTTGTGTGGTAGGTGTGTAGATAATTGATCAAAAAAAAAAAAATTAATCACATCGCTAGTCAGGAAGTCAGGAAGTATGAGTAAGACATATACGCTAACGTAATTCTACTTAAAAATTTGCAAAGGGAGAAATTTTATAAGTACAATTATGTTAATCTATGTTAATCTACTGCTATGTATCGTGGAATTAGCCATGATTTCAACAATATGTCGTTTATTAAGGTTTTTTGCTATCGGTCCCCGATACCTGGTTAGGGTACGAGTCTCTTACTGAGTCCCCGGATATGAAAACATCTGTATTAAGTTTGTCACATTACCAGAGGCCCCTGAGAAAATTAGATTGGCTAACCTTTAAGTGTTCTAACAAAAATGATAGTTTGTGACGAGGGACTAGAATCAAATTAACCAGGTGCAGGCCCTTCCTCGACAAGTCAAACTTTTTGTTACACATCCTCGGCCCTGAGGAGGGGGACGCCTGCCTCGGGAGTCTTCGGACATCGATAACCAATCAGAGAAGAGATTTAAAAATAAGGTAACGCCCAAAAAGGGAAGTGGGAGAAAAAGACAAGAGGGAATTTAGAAGAGCAGACAGAGACACTCAACAGGAAGGCTTAGACGGGGAAGTACCACCACAGTCAGGATGCACTTCGACCAGACGAAGTCGTGAGAAGGGTCACCAGACCTGGACATCCCTTATGAAACAGAAGACACCTACGGCACTACATCCCACGGCATCAGCAGCTATAAGTATAAATTAACTAATAAGTATTCATGTAATAATCTATATTTTATGGCAACCTTTATCTGAATCATTTGAATCATTATAATCATAATAACAAATTGTAAATAAATACTTAGCTTCTTTATGTAGTTTATATACTATTATATAACTTAATATACCACTTTTTATTATCCTATATAATTAATGGTAAGAACATTTTATAAATATAAAGGTATTTAATTGGTAAACTGGTAAACACACAAACAGCCTTTGGAAAGGAATCCAGTTATAATAACAGTTTTTTTAGGACTAGGTAATCTATTTTTGAGCCCACTGACACTATTGGTCCACAACATTATTGGCCCGATCCGTGTTTTACACCGGGAGCCCTTTTACGTGAGCTGAAGAAAGTTCTGTTAAATATGAGAGGTATATGGGAATTAAATTAAGAGACATTTAGCTTACGGGTCAACGTACCATTACATTTGTCTGAAACTATGTCTTGAATCTCCGAAGGGGCAAATGAGGTTCGTGGTCTTATACAGTGTGTTCAGGGTTTAGTGGCTAAACTGAAAATATGGACTAAGGATCTCAAAACAAGAAAAAAAATTTCCTCTAAAGGTATGTCCGCATACGCTTTGTTTAGAAAACATTCACACCTAAAGATTTTCATTGTTATAAATTACTTACGTAATATGAAATAAATGAAACCTATTTATTTGTTCTATCTACTTAATTAATGAAATGTATACATAATGATTCATATTAAATGTTCTTTAAAGTGAAGTATGTATAGTACTTCCGCAAACGCTTTGTGTAGGAGGTGGATTAGATAGAATAGTAATATGGCCTTTTATCACTTACTGTATAAAAACTATTAGCAACATAAGGATTAATATTATTTGGAATCATCATTGGGAACTGTTAATAAAATTTATCAATTTGTAAGAGGATTTCGCAGAGTATTCTTCATTATGACTTCAATTTATGGTGAATATGCCAATATGGTATTTGTGTACGGTTTCTGCAATGGTTATACTAATGCTTACCGTCGTGAATATGCCAGGCGATTCCCGAATAGGAGATTACCAAACAAGTCTATCTTTAGCTCCACGTTTCAATGAGAAGCTGGTACATTTGCTATAATACCACGTGCTGATGGTATTTTTGTCCCTTTACGAAATGATAAAAGGAGTGCGACGATATTACAATATTTTGATGATAATCCATCTGGCAGTGTAGGAAGAGCTGGAGCATAATTAAATATTACGCCAACTACAGTGGAGATCTCTCATTGCTGATGATCTTCACCGGAATCATTATCAACGGGAACACAATTTATTACCGCAAGATTTCGGCATAGAAGATAATTTTCAGATGTACTGGAATTTCTTAATTTTACTACTATGATTTAGTTGAACAAATTCCACTACAACTGAGAAGGGACATGTTGCTTCAATTAGATGGTTGTCCTGCACATTACAGAAGAGGCCCACGACAGTGGCTAAATGTTAATTATCCCAAGCAATAGATTGGCCGTGCCGGACCAGTGGCTTGGTCTATGCAAGGCCGGTCAATGATCTTAAATCTTTACGAAGAAGGATAATTTAATCTTGTGAAACAATAACACATATCCAATATAATTTTGCCACTGCAGCTGTTGAAGAAAGATGCTGAGCCTGTTTTAATGATCACTTTGAACCACATTTAATATGAATTTAGTGTTTACGTTTTATTAATAAAGTATTTGGAACAAATAAATAAGTTTTCTTTATTTCATATAACCTACAGAATTCTTAACAATAAAAATTTTTAGGTCTGAATATCTCTTAAACAAAGCGTTTGTGGACATACCTTTAGAGGATTTTTTTCTTGTTTTGAGCTCCTTAGCCTATATTTTCAGTTTGGCTACTTAACCTTGAACTCCCTGTATAAACCTTCGAACCTCATTTGCCCCTACGGAGAGATTCAAGACATAGTTTCAGACAAATATTGGCCAGTAAGCTAAATGTCTCTCAACTTAATTCCCGTATTAGTTTGGGCTCTTAAGCCTGAAACATCTTGTATAATAATATTGAAATATACAAATGAGGTAATCGAATTGGTTTTATATTCGGTTTATGGCAATTGTGAAAATTATGTCTCTTCTGCTTCAGACCTTGTCTCTTCGAAGGGCTGGCCAGTAAGTGTCATGGTATTTTTTTTTTTTTTTAACACTTTTTATTTATTGATAGATACTACAATCTGCCGCACAGTTGTGGGCAATAAGTAATAATGATGAATGATCATATTCATACTAAAATAAAATATAATAAGAATAAAAATAAATGAAAAAAAATCTCTCTTAAAATATATACAAACAAAAGGGTAACCAAAATGAACATAATCAAACTATGTGTAAGAAAAATATAAATAAATAGAATAACATAATGATAAAATAATATAATCTCTAGTCACATTTACACTCTTATATACAATATTTACACAATCGACCTGAGGATCCCTGAACCCACTCTATCCCCACGTGTGAGGGGTAGAGCCGAGCTCAAAAGATCCCAGCGCATCCCTCTCACTGCATCATTGGTAGTAAGCCAGTAGAGGTTGAGCAAGTGCGCTAAAGCCGCAAACACTCAACTTGAGTGGGGAATCTGACCATTGCCAGAACTCCAATTGTCCCTTTTTATTTTACAATAAGTCTCTTGGCCACTGCCGTTTCAACCTTCTAGGTGGGCTGTAGGGATGGGTGGAACTAGATAATACTTGAAGGATTAGGTTGGTTGGAAAGTTTTATATGGAATTTTGAGAATTCGGTTGGTATGAAGTAAAGGACAAAGTGGATATGTAGGTTATGGTGTAGTGTTCTGTTTGAAACGTAATAGGGTGCATTAACTATGGTTCTAAGGATTTTAGTTTGAAAGGATGGTATTGAGTTCTGACTTTCCGCGGAACATAATTAAAACTAGGCTGCTGTACCGTCTTCAATGTTTCGTGATCTATTCGGCTAAAGGGTGGGGGGAAGGTATTTAAAAATGAGACCACTATTCCAGAATTTAAAAAAAATATTGAATATGAGTAAATCCAACACCATACATTTTTTAGTTGCCTCCTCACTTTATACATGAGTATCGATAGGTAAAAAAATAAAAATAGTAAAGTAACGTTTATTGTCATATGAAATCTCGTTCTTGAAAAACCACATTACTACAAATAATCATGATGAACTTTCGAATGAGTTAGGCGTTGATGACTAAAAGCTTTTACGCCTTTAAACGAAAACAAACAAACAAATTTCTGAGTGAATTTTCATCGGGATTATATTAAGTCAATCGTTAAGGAACGCAAGGGACTGAATTCAGTTGAAAACTAAGAAGGTAGTTGATAAACATAATCTTTTAGACGTGTATTAAATTTTTATTACTACTGGCATTGGTGATATTTCTTTTAACAGTTTTTATCATTAACAGAAATGTACCAGAAAAAAAAATATTAGTTATGCATATTATATATAATAGTTTATTACAATTGTACATAATAATCCAAAACTATACATTACTAATCTATTGTCAACAAAAATTCTTTAAAGTTGTTTTCAAATTTAATTGATACTCAATACTATATGCTTGAATTAAAACAATACTCGAGCTCTAAGCAAATCGGATAATAATAGAGTTTCTTTATTAAATTATTGAAGCTTTATTAATTGTATAAGAATTGAAAAATGTACATACTATGTTAAACATAGGCATTAACTTTTATAGAAATTCTATTAAATATGATAATTTACAAAATTTAACGTGCAATAATGCCATATCATATTGTCAAATAGGGTATGTAATTAATTAATGGTTATGCATATAATTTGAGATTAGATTGTTAATCTAAATTACTCGCTGTGGGAGAGACACTGGTAAATAGAATGGCTCTACCAAGCGCGTTAGAATAAGAAATCTTCAGCCTGACACAGGAATTATCCAGAGAACACCTGCTTCCAGCACCTGGCGCACGAATCTAGTGGAGAAATGTTTCTCAAGATGTATGAGTTTGTAAATCCAGATGAGCTGGAAGTTAAAGATATAAATTAATATATAGAGCTTCTTACTGAATGTTTAGCTTTATGGAATAATGTTTGTATAGTTTATTTTTTTTAGCTATAATCATGAAAAAGTACTTTGCCTAGTAATTAAAAAAAAATCTTTATTGTGTTAATAATTTTTTTTTGTTATACCATCGATATAAGACGATCGATGTACTTAGAGGTGGGCACTTAGATGATGAAGTTTTAATAAGACAACTTCTCAAGGCGCATTGGCAAGAAAACTAGTTTTCTTTTCGAACCAGTATCACCAAAAAGAGTTTCAATGAAATCGGTGATTACACATTCATAGTCACTTTTTCTAAGAAGCAGGCTCCTTATTATCACTCCAGTTTGTAGACTGCGTATTCTAGTTAATGTACCATTTTGCAGTTCTACTATCTTACGGCATTTTGAATACATTACATTTCATTACTGATATCATCACTCTCCTTGATTTAGTCGATTCAAAAGTCAGATTTATTCAGAAAAAAATATTTTGTAGTTAGACATATTGTAGAAGAGATATGTAGAATTGTTATGTAAACTGACCAATAACACTAATATTTCTTGGTGCCCATCAGTCAATTTAAATTTAAAATTTGTTAAAGAACAGACTTTTAATCGTGTCTGGTACCCAGGACTGCTATACAAGATCCGTAAATTCCTACCCCCTACATATTATCTCATCATCCGTTCTTATCTCTCAGACAGGTTATTTCAAGTAAATCACAACAGCGCTTATTCATCCCTGTTTCCTCAGTCTGCTGGTGTACCTCAGGGTAGTATCCTTGGTCCTATCCTTTATACAGTTTTTACAGCTGACATTCCAACCCATCCTAACACTATTCTCACCACATATGCCGATGGCATGCCTATTGTCAGTGAATAATGATCCTTCCATTGTATCCCAATCCCTCCAATCCCACATCACCACCCTCGAAGAATGGTGCCAAAACTGCAGGATTAAAATAAATTCCAATGAATCCCACCAAATCACATTTACCCTTCGTCGTAAACCTTTGTCTTGCCCTACAGTATCTTTTAATAATACCCCAGTCATTCCTGTTGAACAAATCCGTTACTTAGGACTAAATCTCGACAAACGACTGACATGGAATCCTCACACAAGACCGATAAGACAGGAAACTGCTCGTTGATTCCGACTATTGCAACATTTACTAGACAAACGGTCCAAACTTCCAATCCATTACAAAAGACCGATCTACATAACTATTATAAGGCTTATTTGGACATACGGAGTTGAGCTATGGGGCTCCACTAAACCATCTAATTCCTCTCGAATCCAATCCTTACAGTCCAAAATCCTTCGTAAAATCCTTAACGCTCCTTACTTTGTCACAAATCAAATCATCCATCAGGACCTCAATGTCCCCTATGTTGCCGATTTGGCCAGAACCAGATACCAATCCTTCCATAATAAACTTCCCAACCAACCAAACCAACTCTATTGTTTCTAACCTGGCTTCTCCTTCACTACCTAATAATCCTCCTAGACGTCTGAAAAGATGATGGCCTCGAGATCTTCTTCTTTAGAAATGTTTTTGGTGTTCTATCAGTGGGTAGATTCTCCACATGTTTTTATCATGTCATAATATCACTTACAGCAAATTTACTTGTTGTGTATATATGTATACAGTTGTAAATATCAATAAATAAATTATTAAAAAAAAATTTGTTAAAAATAAGTAGTGATTCTATCATATCTATAAATGTTAAAAGAGTTTTGTATAGTTGAGTCTAACGCAATCTATCCACCATTTTCTTGCATGAGGTATCATAAGTTATACTTTACTGAACTTGCTTCGGTGGTTACCTGCCGATGTGGCTCTTGTGAAATAACGCGGTTTCTGTATCAATGGGAAAGATGTATTTGAGCTAATTAAATGCCATATTTTCCTTATTACTGCATTATAAGACGTTATTAAAGAATAAATGGCTTCTTTATATACAATAAAGTTCGTCTCAGTAATAACATAGAGCTCGAAACGATACTCGCCAAGAGCAAGCCATTTTTTTTTCGGTATCATATTTGTATTGTATTATTTTTTTTACATTTATACTTGTTTGTGCTTGTAGGCGAGATCTACAAATAATCCGAAGCTGCACTGGGGCCTCGTAAAAAGGTTATGAAAAAAATAAAATTAACTATGATATAAATGCTATTCTCCTTCTTATAGGTTCTTCAAACCAAATAGTGTTATTGAAAATTAACTACAAAATATACATCGTAAATGTTATGAAACCGAAAAGTTTTCAGTAAATACGACTATACAAAGCTTAAAGTAAAGCTTACGAACAATTTGTTGATCTTGAAGCTAACTCTATATACAGGTGATGTATTTTCCAAAACTGTAAATTCCAGACCACGATGGGGTGTAGACACTAGGTGAGAAATTTCCTCGTGGCCTTCTATTGTTCCTCCAGTTGCGACACGTAAGTTGGTTGAAACAATAGAGCCAGCCACTTCAGCTTTCCATCGACATATATTCGGGCTACCTAACAATATCAGGATGGCCTCTATATTTCTCCTATATCTATTTGTTTTGTGTAATAAACAATTCCAAACAGCGTACATATAATTTTGAATGAAAATAGAATCTTATTATATTTTTAAAAGAAAGTACTACTATTTATCACGTTTTATGTAAACAGTTTGCTAAAGTAAAAAATTAAAATTGATATGGACTGAAGTGGCTAACGACACCTTCGAAATGTATTGAACCTCTGTCACAGTTGAGAATTTCATGAAGTTGGGTGGTTAGATACTCAAAGTAGACCCTGAGGTTAGGTTAAACCCTGATTAGATGTAGATCCAGTCCAAGAGCCGATGAGCATATTACATTATTGGCCATTTGATAATTTCATCAAATTTGGAAAAAATTAAGTTTATACTTATAAACTCCCATTCCCTCTCATTTTATCACCTGTGCTGGTCTCAAACTTAAAAACTATAATAACTTTTTATATATAAGAAGAGGGTCAGGGTTGCGGTCAATAAAATAGTTGTAAACTACTTTTGTTTCACTTTTGACCGCAACCCTGACCATCTTCTTATATATCTTTTTTTTTGTTTCACATCCCCTTTATTCATAAAATAATTACAAAATATAAACATATGTACAATACAGTATATATATATACAATTTGTTGATGTTTGCCCTTTTACTGGAGCTGCGCTCCATTCTAAGGGATGTCTCGATATTATACAAAATTTTTGAAATTCCACTGTTCAATTTGAAAATATGTGAGGTGCTGGGGCGCACTTCAATTTTTTGACTTTTCACTAAATCTAAAAACACTAAAACTAAAAAACTAAAACTGAAAAGTGTGTCACTGTCACTTTTGCTGGGTTAAAGTTGTGATAGTCTCGGGTGTAAATCCTGGCATCGGACTGGTGGAGGTGCTTGTGTCAGTGCCTGGAAGAGTGGATTGGTCAAAAATTGGAGGGAGTCAAAGAACTTGACATGCCTCCGACCAATGAACTCTGGCACTGTGGGCAGTTCTAGGAGTTGATGCAGTTCCGGGGGCTTCTTCCTCTTCCACGATGTTGTGCGGACCATCCTCCGCATCATGGTGTCCTGGAAACGCTGGAGGTGTCGCTGCGTGCCTTCGGAGAGGTAGGTGAAGAGTGGTGACCCGTAGAGGAGCGCCGGCCTCAGAATACTTTTGTATATCTGCAGTTTAAGCCGCAAAGAGAGCGCTGGTGATGTGAGGGGGTGGTTGAGTCTGTAAGACCGCCTTCTTACAGTTTTAGTTTTCTGGTAGATGTGGGTGGAGAATTTAAGACGACGGTCCAGCTTCACTCCTAGGTAGACTATCGAGTTTGAAGGGGAGATAATCGTACTGTCCAGCTTGAGTGATTTCGGGAGAGTCGATCTTTTGTGCTGTTGGTGAGCGAACACGACGCAGTCTGGCTTAGCTGGGTTCATAGAGATATTGGAGACTGCCCAGTCGTCGGACAATTTCCTTACAGACTGCTCCGGCGCGCTCTAGTGCATGTTTTGGGTTCATACTGCTGCTGTAGATGGCGATGTCGTCGGCATAGGTGGCAACTGTAGCCTTTCTGTAGTTTTCACCAACAACATCAGCTGTATAGATGGACAGCACTGGTGATAGGACTGCTCCCTGCGGCACTCCGCATGTCAGTGGGATGGAACGGGAAAACTCATCTCTAACCCGCACAGATATGGTCCTGTTGTCCAGGAACGATGCAATCACACCGTATAGTTGCTCTGGGCATTCGAGGTCTATGAGCTTACGACATAAAATGCCGTGAGACACTGAATCGAATGCCTTTGTACAATCGATGGATATCATAGCTGTAGCATGGTTCCTATTGAAGCTGGAGTTCACTTCATGCTGAAGCTTCATCAGATGGTGTTCCGTGCTCATGTGTGCCTGAAAACCGGTCTGCTCGTAAGGGATAACGGAGTGTTCATCACAGAAATCCCGAAGATAATTCAGGATGATCTTTTCGTAAACCTTAGCGAGATGTGGTAGGAGACTTTTAGGCCTGTAATGGTCGGCGTCAAATCCTGTCCTCTTCGGCTTGAGCAGTGGAAACAAGATGGCATGTTTCCACTTGTCTGGATAGTACCTCAACCTCAAGCACGAATTGTACAGGTTGGTGAGCTGTGCGATTCCCTTCCTCGGTAGTTGTTTCAACAGGACTGTCTGTATCCCATTTTGACCAGGGGCCCGGTTTCCATGGCATCGTCTCAAGATGGCCTTCAGTCTTCTAGGTGAGACAAACATATAGTTGTTCTCACGGGCCATGGTTGGGATTGAGAGCGATGCCCCAGTCCTCGCTTCAATATCCTGCTGATAATGCTAAGCCAACGACTCGGCCCGCTCTGCGGGGCTCATGAGGCGGTTTCTGTCACGCAGGCGAACGGCTGAAGTCTTCTTGGTTGCTGCCTTGGAGATCTTCCAGAACTTCCGGTAGTCACCATGCGTGGACCTCAGGTGATCATGCCATATCGCAGTCTTCCACTGACGTAGGAGATTTTTGATCTGGGTGTTAATCGCGTTGAGGGTCTTCTTCACAGTCGGATCTCTCGAGCGGTAATGCCGGTTCTTCAAATTCCGCCTGCTGAGTATGAGTGCCATGATGTGAGGCGGGGGTTTCAGAAGGT
>NW_027107903.1:276245-283241 GCF_000696795.3 Halyomorpha halys | reverse complement strand
CAATGTAGTTGTCCACTTCCTCCACAGTGCGCAGTGTTGGTACATCTTTCAATCTATGGCAGACCTCCTCCTTGAACCGGCTCCAGTCTGCCTCCTGGTAGTTGAACTTCTTGGACGTCGGCTCAGAGGTGTTACCGTGTACTTCATAGATCACCGGGCGGTGATCCGATGTAGTGATATCAGCCACGGAGCAAACTGTGATACGGTGTGGCTGCCTTGTCAGCAGGAGGTCTATTGTGGATTGAAAGCCTGTACCAAAATGGCGGAAAGTATGAGTTCCTGGATGAACTACCGTGAAGCCAATTTTTACCACTTGTCTTCCCGCCAGGTTCGCTGATGTGTTGTGCCATAGAGTGTGTCTGGCGTTGAGATCTCCCACCAGCCAGTGGTTCGTCCTTGCCCCACAGGTGTCTAAGAGCTGCCGCAGTTCCGGTACTGACCCTCTAGGACGCCGGTAGATTCCCGTGATGTAGGTGGGCTGGTGCATCAGTACTTGGACGGTGATATGACTTATCCGGGCTTCCTGGATGTTCAGAGGTGGCGGGATCTTCTTCCACCGGATGCAATGGCGGACAGCTATGAGGACACCACCGTGTGGGTCGTGGAGGTCATTCTTATATATCAATTTTTACGGTCAACTATATATACGTATATATAATAACTTTTAATTAACTATTCAAAATCGGGAAAACATGACCTTTTTGTGGTCTAGAAAGTATAATAAAAATCTCTCTATATATAAAAGAGAGCTGTTAAATCTTTGTCTTCGATAAACTTGGTTATTACTGTACCAAATTGCGGGGAGCTTTTTGCTATATGTTCCATTTCGCCGTGGGAAGGTTTAAAAATGATGAAACCATGAGATTTTGAGTAGGAAAAAATATATGAGCATAATTAAGCGTAAGGCTCTGAGTAAAGTAGTTCGGTACTTTTTTTTTTTTTTTTTTTTTTAGAAAAAAGAAAACTTTATTCGTTTTCAGGGTTGTCTCAAAGTACTAAATACCATTTTTGGAAGAAACTAAAAATCATTCATTTTTCACTTCGATTCCATCTGTGGATTTTTTTTTTCTCCGTCGAATGTTTTTCACATAATCGTTAATAACTCCACTTCCTTTTATCCGATTGTCACGTTCATAGAACTGTTGGAAAGCAGGATGTCTGCTCTCATAGCAAAAATCGACAAAAGTTAAATTTGATGCTTTTTTGAGGAATAGTGTGGGTTTTAAATAAGGGAGAAAAATTCTCACGTTTTATTTTATATATCTGGTTCTAATTTTCTAACTAGGCCCGCTTCATGATTTTTGGTGCAGTTTTTAGAGCCCTAAAAAACTGCCAGGTTTGGTGTAGATCGGTCGAGCAGTATTGAAGTTATTTCCATTTTTTAATTTTCGAAAATTTCGGACTAAAAAAATTTATTTTCGGATTTTTCCGAAAATTCGTATATAGGGGTTTCTCGAGGTGCTGAAAATAAATATCAACTTTCACTCCTGAAAAATCTTTTACCACACTTTGTATAGTAACTCCGTTTGAATTTTTTCAATCTATCTCTTCTCTTCTCTATATATATATATGAAAGAGAGCTGTCGAATCTTTGTCCTCTGTGTTATTAATGGACCGATTAACAAGGGGTATTTTTCTAAATTCGTCCACAATAAACTTTTGAATTACTGGACCGATTTACTTGGAGGTTATTTTTATTTTTTTTTTAATACTAATTTTCACTACTAAAAAATCGTTAAATGTTCCATTTCGCCATGGGAGTATTTAAAGATAATGAAATCCCCGAAAAAAAATATTTTGAAGAAAATTAAGAGTTTAATATAGTAAAATGAATTAGTGAACTTTTTTTAACTATTAAAAAATATTTTACCAATTTGATATGCCAATGAGTCTCAAATATTTGAATATAGCACTAATAATGAAGCACAGTGAGAGTTTTTGTTTCAAAACTATATATGGTACTAAATCTTAGTGTTACTTATTATTATCTTTAATTAAACCACTGCAAAGTACGGTGTAGATTCGTGGAGTAATGTTGAAGCTATTAATATTTAAAAAAAATATATATGATTGCAACTTTATAGCATGTATTGGTTAATTTATGATACCAAAACATGATAATAAAGTAATGCAAAATGTTTAATATTAACTAAAAAATACAATGAACTTTAAGAAACTATCGATTATATTCATTAAATATAAGCCTCAAATTTACAGCTTATACCGCTGGTACCAACCGATATAACATTTATTTCCACCTTTCTTTCATGAGATACTTTGAACGAATGTCATCGAATATATTGGATCAATTTATGTCACCAAATCATAATAATAACGTTTATGTGTATGTTTAATTTAACTAAATACATAAATTTATAACAAACTATCAATTAGGTTCATTAAATCTATATACACCCTCAAATATAGCAATAGCGAAGCATTGCCTGGTCAGCTAGTGTTACATAAAAATACTATAATTTTTACAGATTTTAACTTTCCTCGCTTCGAGGTTATAGTTCATGATACCCAACATAACTATTAAGCCATGAATCTAAGGCGTATTTATATTATTTATCATTCGTACGCCGGTATCAAACAGTTAGGACGCTCAAAGATAACGTTTTTAGTTAATTTATTTAAAACGAGCTGAGTAGTTTAATTGTTAATGTTTATATAGTTTGTTCAAAAATATTGTGAGTAATACGTGAATTCGTTCACATACTATTATTATTCCTAGTTTGTGAACAAAACAAACGATGCAATGATAAGTAAATATTTCCAACCCAATAATAATTTTCCCAGCGCATATTCTACCTGGCAAGAGGAAAGTCTTTCACAGAGGGTCTCAGTTCAGGTAACAGTAACCAAGACTCTGGTTACTTTCTTTACTGAGGCCGTTGCAGACTTTCACAGATTGGAGTTGCTGCAAATTACCTTCAGTCTTCGGTATTATCCATTAATTGCCATAAACATGAAATAAAAGATTTTTTTGTTAGATGTTTTACCATTCAAGCAAAGCAGCGATATACTCATAAATGTCTGATAACCAAACTTAATTAAATTTTTTAAATCTCATTATGACTTTTGACAATCTTGATTGCATTCAGACATTATTTCTCCATTTATGATTCCTGAGCAGATTGCAATACTTGTGTTACGTTATATTGGTATGCATTCTAGCTAGCCAGGTGAATTTCGATTATCATTGATATATTAAAATTTAAGAAACAGCACTTATATTGTAATAATAACAAAAATATATTCACTTTGTTTATTTTTTTTGTTAAATAATATTGACGGATTGCGTGATGACATGTAAAAGCATCTGACTTCTACAACACCTAATGGTGTATCTGTACCGATTCAATCTATTCAGTCTATTCAAGAATGCATATACTAAAATAAATATTATTTTTAGAAGAACTGATAAACAAAATAGCTTAATGAAAAGGAGATGAGATAAAAATATCTAGAGGTAGTTTACTAATGATAGCATCCAGCCAGATAACTTATTAAAGGCTTCTCTTCAATCCTGACATGTCATTATTATATTCCAAGAATTTTGCTGATTGTCCCTTGGAGAGAGAAGAATTTATTATCAGTGTCAAAAAATGCTTAATAGAAACAAAACATTAAGTTGACTAACCTGTGAATAGCTGAGCTTAAAGAGACAAAAAGTTTCGGGTAAAACCAACAAAAAAAAGCTGCTCTCATCTGGAATTCACACCTAACCATTCGGACTTAACAATGTTTTTCTAGTGAGAAAGTTTCCCTCTAATAACTGGGGCCTTTCGGACAAAAACTTAGTCCGATATAGCGTTGCCAGCGGTTTGCTTTTACTTTAAATATTTAACAAGGATTTCCAAGGAACAATATTAACACGGATTTGTCTCTGTTTATCTTTTTAATTTATCTGCAATGTTTTTCATTATAAATATCATTGACTCTAAAGTTTATACCAAAAATAATTCTGAAGAATCTACGCTGTACAATGTCACATTGTTCAGTCTGACTAACTTTACCTTTACTGCCAATTTATCTTTACAATTTTATTAGGTTGGTGTATGTGGAATGTCAGATTTCTTTTACATACAAATGTTTCTCTTTCTGTTTTCGTTATGCTTTTGTTTTTGGCATAGTCTCATTTATAGTCGTACTGACCATCGCCAGAGTCACATTTAACAAAGGTGATTTTTAATAAGTATTCTTTTTTGTTTTGAATTTTCTACCGATATGATTTCCATCGATATCCGTATAATTGTTCTTATGAGTATAAACTTAGTCCTAATGCTGCAAAAGCTGCACGCAATATAAACCAAGCATTTGAGGACTACTATTAAATATCGAAAAGTGCAGTGCTGGGTTGAAAAATATCGGTCGGGTGATTTTTCACTGCAAAACGACCGTGAAGGTCGCACGCCCAAAACAGACGCATATATAGCACAGAACACATGTGAACTAAATCTAGCCCATTCAACGGATCGCTCACCAACCGACTTTTATTTTTTTAAACATTTGGATCTTTTTTTACGGATTAAACAGTATAAAAGTGAAAAAAAAAAAGTAATTCAATATCTGAATTTATTGATTCAATAGATTAGAATATTCTGAAAGCTTTTGATTAAATAAACTGCTTGTGAAAAAAGGTATGCAGTTTTATATATACACTTCAAAATCTGACATTTCATAATCACCAAACTAATATAATTACTAAAGTATAAATATTACTTGAACAGTGGTTGTGGGTGTTACACTCGAAGATACAAGGAAAACAAATAATAATTGTTTTTATAGATTTTAAATAACTAAAAAAAAAAATTCCATCCTGAGATCTTAATACCGAATATTACATTTTATCCAAATATTAGGACATTAACATGCATTAATAATGAAATAAAGTACTTACTCGCTCTTTTTTGGTTACTTAAGTATTATTCATATATCTTCCCATATCTCTATCACTATTTTATCAATTATTCTCTTAAAGGCACATTGGGTTGAAACCAAAATATGGAAGAGAAAAAGAAGGAAAAGAAATGAAAAGAAGAGAAAGGGGAAAGGAAGGAAAAGGAGGAAAAAATCATGAAAAAGAAAATGGGAAAAAGAAGGAGAAAAAGAAAAAAAAAAGAACCAAAGAGATGAAATAAAAAAAAAAGAAGAAGAAAGAAAAAATAATCATGTTCTTATGCTATATATTTTTAATGTTTATAATTATTATTGTATACTTGGCTAGGATTACTTATCGTAAGATATATACTTATAAATTGTATAATTACGATACGAATTTACAATTAATGCATTAATACTAAAGAGCTAATGAATTCGTAATAAGTAATGAGTTAACTTGATTAAAAATAAGAATACAATATAAAATATGTATTAAATATAATATTATGCAACTACTACGTACCATAATATTATAAATGTCTTTGGCTGAACATTTGGGAGGCCACTCGACTTTTGAAAATGACGAGGGACAGAAAAACGATTGCAACCTATCGACACATAAGGTGTCCTCTATAGAGATCCCAGAAATCTTTTATGAAATAGCAGATTCCAGATGGTTCAGGATTCTATTAGACCAGGTATCAGCTCGAGAAAGGAATCGGCAGGCAAACACTTTCGGCCCTTTTTATGACTTATCCTTCATGAGCGGAACCTCCAAAGCCAATTCGATGCAAGAACCCAAAAGGTAACAAACACCCTCTGAAAACCAAAGGTATGAAGACAGATCGAACTGGAGACAGGATGAAGAGACTTCGGGGCTGGACAGTGAGGAAGACACTTTAACCAGAGAAAGCATAGGCTAGTCAGGAACTTAGCACATAAAGGCCAGTTAATGAAAGGGAGGTGATAACCAACAACACGCCTCAGCACACAACACCAACCCTGCTATTTAAGTACAAAGTAAGAATATTTTATGAAAACCATTCATCTGAATCATTTTATTATATTATATTATTTATTGGTAGACTGAAGTAAATAAATATTTTGTTTTTTGTGTAGTTTTGAGGATTATCTTACCCAATACCACTCCCTAATATCTTACATTTTTCAATGGTAATAGTGTTATATATAGATGAACAATTGCTAAACTAGTTAACATGCTATGCCATTGGAAAGGAAATCCAGTAATAATAGTTTTCAGGACCACCAACCCAGGTTTCAGGAACACACAAAAGGTATAGTGTTATATATCGAGGTTTTGGTAATTCCCACAACAACAATATCATAAATGTCGTTAAATAATTTAGCCACATATGTTCCGATACCTGGCGATGGTGGGAAAACCTTTAAAGGAGCACTTCACAGGAACACCTGTGTTTATTTTCCACAAGGGTCTCGAGTCAGAGCTTTTAACACATTTATACCACAGTTTTTGCCGGAGGATCAGAAGCCAATTAAGCAGGTACAAACCCTTCCTAGACATGTCAAACTTTCCCACCCCCACTCGGGCCTAGGGAGGACGAACACCTAGGGGGCGTTCTGTCACCTATGGCCAATGAAGAATTAGATTCAAAAAAAGGTAACGCCTCCAAGGGGAGGTGGGAGAAAAGGGGCAGGACAAATAGACCAGGAAGAAAGGACATTGAAGACAGAAGCAGGAGAAGTAAGAAGACCGAAGAGAGGGCAAGATGGACTTTGACGAGACGACGTCCTAAGAACGGCTTTGAGACCTGGACGCCATCCCTTATGAACAAGATGACACTCACGTCACTACTCACACCACCCAAATCAACCATCTCAGCACTCATTCAGATATATTAGGTAATAATGTAATAATCTATATTTTATGGCAAACCAATTATCTGAATCATTTCAATCATATTATAATTTAAATCATATCAATGCAAATAAATACTTTGTTCCTTGATATAGTTTATATACTATTAAATTACCCAATACCATAAATTATCCCTTCTTATAATATACAATTAATGGTCACAATATTTTTTTAATACAAAGGCATTTAATTGCTATGTACTAGTAGCAGAT
>NW_027107903.1:262927-271294 GCF_000696795.3 Halyomorpha halys | reverse complement strand
TATATATATTATAAAACTGAATATATTTTTTTTTAACAAGAGATTGTTGATATTGTAAAGGAACCATATTATGTGCAAGGTCCAAACAGCTTGACCACAGTGTTTAAACAAGAAGACTTTTATTTAAATAACACATATTAATTGAAAGATACTATTCGTTTTCAGTTAATAATATATATGAATAATCTACCTCATGAATGTTTTAATTTATGAAAATATTTTCACAGGGTACACATCGATGTTTAAGGATTTTACCCTATACTGCAAATTATTTGCTGCTTTATTATATTTCGTCAACTTTAAATGTAGATTAATGATGCACTTTTTACTGACTTTATAACCATATGTTTTTCGTTCTCGATATTACATTCAGGATTTATTTAGAAAGGAAATTAATTTTTTTTTATTACTTGGACTCATAGTCAGGAATGGATGATAATATAAGTAAGAGCAAGAAAACTTTCTTCGAGGTGTTGGTATTGAAACGCCATTTCATTTGATGTAGGCATTACCGGGGCTGGTTGGCAGCAATTTTCATTTAATATTATAGACCAACTACGGTTAATATGTCAAAAATGATGGTATTTCATCAATATTCTAGTACATTTACTTGTTCCAGTAATATTAGCTACTAGATATTTTATTTGGCAATAATGACGCTGTCACCAGCCATCCTTCACTCAGATTTTTCTACTCTTATTTTGTCTATGGGCTTGTGGAATATTATTTTTTTCTCAGGGTTGATACGGGTGGTAAAAATCCGACAAGCAGGCCTATTATTCCTATTTTCCATCCGTCAGAGTTGTCACCACTTGTACTTGATGTACTTGAATGTGTGGTTAATTAACTATCATATTAGTGTTTATTCGTATGCTTTTAAGTTTTTTTGTGTGTAATAAATTTTAACATGCTAAAATTATGCTTTAAACCTAAACAACAAATTGTTTGATAATTGATCGTTAGTATTCATCAATAGATCGATAGTGAGCTATTACTTTTTACATATTTGTGTTTAAGCAATTCTTTGTTTAAATTGCTCACTAATTTACTAAACACAGGTTCTATATTTATAACAGCACTTTCAACTTCATAATAAATATTTTTAAATTTACCTTCGCGGCTTACATTCAAAATATTGAAAGTTTTGGTAATAGCTTATTTCATTCAAGTGTTCCTTTAAGTTAGTTCATTTGGCCATTTCTTCTGCGTGTTCCATACAGTATTTTCTAATCCTATTACATTTGGTTTGATACATTAGCATTGCTAGCAAGGTAACAGGCTTACTTGGGACTAACTAACCAGAAAAGATCTCCCTTCACAGACCATGGACCATGTAATCTTCTTCCATAATTTATGTAAAAGATGACATGGCAGGGCCGGTCCCTGGGTATGAAATATGTTGTGTTTATATTACTCATGAACAGCTTCACCTTTATGATTTGGATTAGTAAGTTTTATTTATTTTTTAATTAATTAAAGACTTTTGATCTTTATTTTCAATGGAAATTTAAAGTTTTTTTATTGTCCCTTGATTCTACCGAAATAATTCTTGCAAAATGGTCGGTGCTTTTGCTCTCTCAATTTGCAAGCAATGCAGTCATTTGAAATGGAAATTATGCATTTAAGGTATGAAGGTATATGTATCATATTTAATAGACTTTTTTTTTCAAAATCAACTTAAAGGAAGTGGAAATCGAAGAAGTAAAAGTCGACCATGGTATCTAAGGTTTAAATCATCAATTTTACATATTTTTTTATCGTTTTATCGAATAAGGTTATAATGATTAAGAATAAAATTGTTATTTCAATGAGTAATTATATGGCCTATATCAGCTATATCTTATAACAGTCTCATCAATAAGTCATGTCTTAAATGTCGAATTTGAAAAATAGCTTTCTCTTAAGTACAGTAAATAATTTTTTTAAATAATTAACTATCTGTCCGAGGAGAAGATGGTTGGGGGTGCGGTCAATGAAAAACACAAATAAATTCGATTTATCTATTTTTAATGTACCAACGTTTCGGCTAGAGTTTCTAGCCTTCTTCAGGGCTAAAAATAGAACAAGATAACAACCACAGTAAGTATAGAAAAATAAAAAAGAAAGTATAAACAGAATAATTATAGACATAAAATGAATAATTTTACAAAACAGAATTATTAAAATTAAGTGATGAGAGAAGTGGGAAATAAAATGTATACATAGGTAATTGAAAAAGTGGGTAAAATAACATAATTAAGAAATTCATTTCCTTAATTATGTTATTTTACTTAAATGTATGTTATTTTACTAAAATGTCCTCAATTAATTTCCTTAATTATGTTATTTTACCCACTTTTTCAATTACCTATGTATACATTTTATTTCCCGCTTCTCTCATCACTTCATTTTATTAATTCTATTTTATAAAATTATTCATTTTATGTGTAAAATTATTCTGTTTATACTTTCTTTTTTCTTTTTTTTATATTTCTATACTTACTGTGGCTGTTATCTTGTTCTGTTTTTAGCCCTGAAGAAGGCTAGAAACTCTAGCCGAAACGTTGACAAATTAAAAATAGGTTAATCGAACTTATTTGTGTTTTTCATTGACCGCACCCCCAATCATCTTCTCCTCGTTCATCGTCCACGGTCAACTATCTCTCATAATTAACTATCTGTCATTGTTATTAAGGATTATTTGATCATTGTCTAAATAAAAATATTGTTTCCATGTGAATACCATATTTCTTAAATTAATATAAAAGTATATAATAAAAATAATAATAATAAAGGCTCAACAGACAGTTCTCTTAGACACTGCACGTATAGTGCGAACATTTTTAAATATTTGAAAAAAATAAAATAAATCAACAGAAATATGAAGATGGTTCGACTTCTAGGTCTCCCACTTCAGACACTTAACCCGCAATTGCGCGAACAACCGAGCATAATGATAATTATTATATATAAATAATAGTAATATAAACGTATATTGCTGTCAAAACAATCATACCGATACGTAAGAATGTAAGGGATTGTGACAAAACTCGCCTAAATAAACAGAATTTATAAATAATGTTTTTTAATTTTTCCCTGGTTGGTGATAATTGCCAGTTTTTTCACTCTGGTAAAGGAGCTGAAGAATCCATGATCTTGCATCGGCTCGTGATTTACTATAAGAAACGCAGGTGTCCAGGTGAGCATAATGCTAAAAAAAAAGATATCACAGTAGGAGTGTACTGGTGAGAAAAACGCTCAGTCTTTGTTAGTCTCGTTGCGAGTAGACGAGAGCAAAACTGAATTGAGTATAGATGGGGAGGTAAAAGAGGGAATAACATAAACATGCGGTAATGGCAACATCAATGAGTCAACAGAAGGTAGACAGATAAACAAGACAAATAAAATACTAAATAAATATTGACGTGTATTTCTCAATATGAGCAAAATGTTCAAGACTTCCCTCCTGGATTAAAAAAAAATTCCTGTCTTGAAACGAAGTCGGGCTAATCTTAACTTAAAATGAAATATCAAGTGGATTATGTGTGATGGCTGCACCATAGCACTTGTTTTTATTGAAATTATTTACCCATTTTCTCAGAAATGGAACATCAGTGTTTTTTTTCGCTTCACTGTCACATTCATCCCAAATTGGATTTCATTCGTTCAACTTCATATTCATAGCACCCTTTCAGATATACGACACCATCAAATATTTTCCACAGTAGATTTACTGAGGTAGTGTACTTTAAAAATATTTATAATTAGCAAATTTTAACATTCCATAAGCGATCTAATCATTGCTGGTGTTGCAGCGTGAAGACAGACATCCTTCCCGACGGAGCTAAGAGCCAGCTGTACATAGCCAACGTCGGCCCAACAGACTCAGGCAACTATAGCTGCTCCCTCGGAGAGGACACCATGACTTGGATATCAGTCGTAGTAATTACTGGTGAGTTGATGTTGTTTTATAATTATCAATCTTAATCTTGTTTAATAGTTCTTCGTTTTATATCATTATTGGCACCAATAGAGCCTCTATTCAGCGTAACCATTCTATTCAGTATCTCCTTAACCACATCATTTGATTGAGGGATTCTTTTCATTTTTCCCGATCCTCTGCACATGATCTCTTTCCTGTAGATGGAGCCTCGAATACCTTATACGGTCCATTTCCTCGTGTTTTGGGGCATACTTGCCTAAGCCACTTGATTTGTCGAACTTCAATCTTCTCTCTGATGATTCCATTACTTATGGAATCCCTACTAGTTATCAAAACTAGGTAGGAAATTTATTTCTGATGTTGTGACTGGCATTGCTGTCTAACATGGTCTCGTTTTTTTTTCACCGTAGATGAGTGGAGTCATGTAGATGGAGTTATTCACATGCATCTTGTTCTTATTTGTGCTATATGGCTGTTACAGAGCAGTTGAACGTATTCCTGTTTCCGTCTTGAGCACTATAGTTTTGGAATTTTCTTCTTAATTTTCTGGAATATTCCACTTTCGATTACACCAGAGCTTGTTGTATATATTATTTTTGAGTTGCCTATTAGAACTATGTCATCCGCGTATAAAATACAGTAAGAGGATAGTTCTCATATTCCTGTTTCCAATTGTTGTCCAGACATATTTTCTGAATTTTATAGAAATAGTATTAGTATCAGTAGCTTATATTCTTTATATATAAGAAGATGGTCAGGGTTGCGGTCAAAAGAGAAACAAAAATAGTTTACACCTATTTATTTTCCGACGTTTCACCCCACTTTGTAGGGCTTCATCAGGGCTGTCCAAAGGTAAAGATTGAACAGCTACCCTGACCATTTTCTTATAAACAAATATTTATGGTCAACTATATATACATGTACTTATATCCTTTAAGTCATTTGATTCTTATCTAAAAGTTCGAATGTAGTCACTTGTCCATATAAAATCCTATTCAACAGGTATAAGCAGAATGTCAGAATTGTAAAATTTAGTACATGATGTTGTAGGATAAAGACGATGCCTCGTACTATAAAAAATCCAATTATTTCCGTTTCTTTTTTTCAGAAATGGTTGTCATTTAATTAAAAAGTGGTGTTACTTATGTACCAACACTTTTCAAGGAAACATCATTTTATATTTTCTTTTTGAAACAACTTGTATTTGATGGCGTGAATGGATTTGTTTCTGGCTGCAGAAATTTAGTATTGCTATTGATATACAAACCTTATTATCTCAACTATGGCAAATACTTTTCGTAGTTTTGATTGATTTAATTTTGACGCTTATTATTGTTAGTTGATTTTTTAAAAATCATAGTTGCATCTAAGTAAATAATATATGTTTTTTTAATTTATCCTTCGTATCATAAATGTATCAAAAACTCGAAAAAAAGATGAAAGAAAAATGGAAAATGATTTATACTACAGTAAACTGAGGTTACTCTGTGACTACGGGATGACTTAAATATGAGAGTTTATTTTGAATTTGGATCAGTCTGGCGTGTTAGATCATTCTTTGTCAAGATTAAACGAAAGTTAATCTCAAGTTCTTATATCAAAGTCCCAGAATGACCTCAGTTTACGGTAAAATAAAGTTTTTAATGCATTGCTCACATACACAAAAAAAATGTTATTCATTTAGTTTATCAACTAAGATTTATAAAAAAAATAATCCAGAATATGGGTCAAAATAATTCAATCAAAAATATAAAATGTTTTTGTCAAAGTTTAGATAATATTTTAATGAAATGTAATATATAATATTTGAATTTACAAGTCCCCAGACATCTTCCTAAAGTAACACTTTGTACAGAATTTATAAAGTTATTATGACTCAATGTATCTTGGATCATTTTTTTTATTATTCATATCTTTTGAAATAACGATTATCACAACTTCAAAAATAATAATTCATGGTTTGAGACATTTTTTTAAATAAATAATAAATCACATATGATACAATAAATGTAATTGCACCTTGAGCGACGACTTTTACTAGAGAAATATTTATATAAATATACCCTATAATTATTATTGATTAACAAAAAGTATAAAAAAACTGTATTTAATGAAGAGTCATAATATATTATAAACCTAATATAGCCATTTTTCTCAAATTAATTTACGATATCTTTATTATTATATAATGATAAATATGTCTCAAATCTGGAAAATATACAGACATGTTGCTTGAGTTATAGAGAACGCAGTTTATATTATTTTCTTGCACATTGGGTCGGCAATTATTATTTAAAGCTTATATTGATTATAACTAGATTACAAAACATTAAATTACCAAAGATTTTGAGTGAATATAAATACCTTTTTGTCAAAAAACCATCAAACGCAACAAAGGAAAATTCCTTTTACAACTCACGAACACACTACCCAACGTTGTCACATATCCGATTCTATTTAAGGTAGAATGGATTTCCCAAGAGCAGACATCTTTATGTTTGCACTCAAATCAAATTATACTTAGTAAAACTTCTTTTCGTATGGTTATTTCCAGTTACAGTAAATAAATAACGCTTCGAATAAGCAAAATCATTGCGAAAATTCAGTTGTTGTTTTCTCCTATATCTTCGTTGATACAATGTGTTAGGCGACTTTGGGCAATTGCTAACTTTAGACGAGAAAAACATAAAGTGTTAATCTATCGCACTAATCTAAGGTTTCCCTGGCTATCCATGGCAAGGATTTTGAATAAATCTATTAAAAGTAGAATAAATCTCATAAACTTTCAGATATAAAACAAGGAAAATTAAATGATCTATCAGCATTTTATATACATATACATATGCATATCTATAAAGTTTTTATCTGAAATGAAAAAAAGATGGGAAAAAATACTCTATGTTATAAATAGATAGAAGCTGGCCTCGATTAGAATAATTTATAATTATCTATAATATATCATTATATTTTGAAAATAATATAGTAAATTATTTTGTAAGACAGTTGTAGTTTTGCACCCGTTATTTTATTTTAATTTTTAATAGCTTCTTTATAACAAGTTTAATGTAAAGTATACACAAAAGAGTCAGTATCATTCATTTCAAGTGGACATGACTATAATTTATTTCATAGGTTTACTGTTTGAAGCTCAATAATACCTCTTCCAGGTGTATAAATCTTTTTTAGAATATTATGTATATTGGAATTTACAGACAGGTAAAGTAAAAGGAAGTCGTTATGACTTTCCTTATCCGTTTATCAAGAACCACAAAGAATCAGTAATGAAACATTAGTACCCTCTTACAAATACCTCTAACTTTGCTATTAAAGAATAAACGATATTGGCAGAGCTTCCCAGGAATAGGACATGAGATTGCCTCAGAGTTCTAATCAACGGGACGAAAAGACTTCAGGAAATATTAATATCCTACTGTGGAGTACCTAACGTTCTTTTAGCACAGGCTGTTCTGTAATTGTTGGTGTAATTGCGGCTTCAGGAAATATTAATGAAATTCCTGAACTCCATAAAAGATTTGCCATAGCTATCTTGCGTATTGAATTATTCACCAAATACTTTGGCTGGGCCTGAAATTATTTAAAAAATCGGTTACTGTTAATAATTTCTTCAGTTAACTGGTTTAGATAATTTTAATCATCACTTAAATTAATTAAATCACAAGTTTACTTTTTTTTAAAAAACATAAAAATATTTAATTATGGTCATAACACTCAGTTAAATAAGTAGAATTTCATAACATAGAAATTTTAAAATTTCTTTTTTCTTATTTAATATTATTAGATATAATATCATGTAATTATTTTATTTTTATTTTTTATAAACTTTTATGATTTTATGATAAGTTATTATTTAAAGTTCACCTAATTTGATCCTACAGTTTAGTACAAAAAAAAATACAACTACAAAATAAGAATATAATTTTTGATTTATGTGATGTAATATGAATTTTAACTTATTTAATATAATTTACCATGTATTTTTGATATTTTACATCTGAAATCTGATTGAATTGAAATAATTTAGGCCAACTGACCTAGCAAAGTAGGACAACATATATTTTGTATGGAAAACTAAATATCGTCTCTCAACCCTTAAATACAAATTTCGATAGTACTGGTAAAATAAAATTTGTATGCTCAAAATTTTCGTATTACTGTTTTTTTTTTTTATCTAAAATCACAAACATTAGAATAACAACAGGACGAAAGTACAGTTGTAGTTACTTTAGATTTGATTAAATTGAGAGGAGCTGTGAATTTATTTCGTGAACGCAGGACATCTAATTTACAATTTATAGACTGGAACCCGTATTTAATATTTTTCATCCTAGTATCACCGAAAAACATTCATCGAAATTGGCGATCCCTTGTAAGTAACTGCATTCTACTGAACAATCTTTAGAGTATGTCCGATTCAAAATAATATA
>NW_027107903.1:250131-262877 GCF_000696795.3 Halyomorpha halys | reverse complement strand
AATCTTTATTTATTCTAAGATTGATCCCTTTAGAATAATGTACATGCGTCAAAATTAGGCTTCAGAGCCTTTGAGTGAAATACAAAATAAAAATGGAATTATAAAACGTCATAAAATATAATAAAATAATGAATTTAAAAAGATAAGAATGAACTACAATAATTAACAGAATATATAAAATAAGAATAGAATAAATAAAGTAAAACCATATGTCGTATCATAAAACATAAGATGACAAACACTTCTGATAATAAGTAATAGAAAAAAAAATCAAATATAATTAAACTAAAACTAATAAATGGAAAAGTAAATTGTCTGCTAATGTACATATTTACAAAAATAAACAAAAATCTGAGTCATTAAGTACAGAAAATATATAAACCTCGTTCAAACTTAATATAGTACCAATTTTAAATCTGGTATATTTATATGGAATTTTTTTTTCCATTAAAAAAAAAGTTGAACTTTTGAAAACCTTTTTTTTTTCTATTGTACTCAAGTACAGAACTAATATATAATGCAATATAACATATATTATTATACATTTTTAGGTGAGACACCGGCCGCCATGCAGCATGGCTCTGCCGCGACTGCAGCTAATCTCGGATTACTAACAATACTATCTGCTGTTCTCTCTGCCGTCAGCTGATTTCTCTAAACAAATAAGTACATTATCAAGTGAAACATATTTTGTATTTTACGTAAATCTTTCATTCACTGAACTTAATATGTATCTCAAATGCGTTTATATTATAATGACATGTCTACATAATTGTAAATATTACAATGTAAGCATTTTGTGATGAGAAATAATATTTTATTGTTATTAGTAAATGTTGACTGTATATCAGTAGTTTTTCAATGTTTAATATTTTATGTACAGGGTCATTTTGGAATTTATAGAAGAAATATATGATATTTTTGTGTAAATATTTATTCTTATTTCTGAACTTATATTTTTTTTTTTCAAAATACTTTTTTATTCTCTAAATATCAGATAAGATTAAATACATTTTTGGATGAAGGATTGAAAAAATTAGATAAATTCGCTCAGTCCTATTCAACACACTTTGAATTGACACTTTAACCAAGATTTATTTTATTTTACATACTTCTAATAATATTTTTTACATGTTCTAAAGTTTTTTTTTATTATTAAAAATATTTTGATTTGCAATATTTTGTATTATTTAATATTGTGCAATAACATTATAGAGTCATTGAAAAGTAATTGAGTTAAAAAAAAAAATTGATTGCAGACATAGATTCAATAACCTAAGTGAGTGATGACAATGGTTGTCATGGTTAAAAAAACAGGTATTTAGACTTTATTTGGCTGAATATCAGATTTTCTACATTATATAGAGCTTATTTAATTTTAATGAGAAGAAAAATAAAATCATGGTTTTGTAACCATTTCTGTGTCAATTTATTTATCTATTTAAATAATTTTTATTAATTTGTTGACATCAGGGACTTGGACGCCCTTACGACAAAGAAAGAGGTTGCTGAAGCTCTGACAGCCCTTTTAGAAGGAGAAGTGATACAACATACAGAAGTACGATCGATGCGTGTAGCATATGGTTGCTCTTCCGGTTCTACTGGCGCGGAAGATTTTCACGGAAGGTAAAATCAGAGTGGGCCTAGTGGTTATCCGAATCTGGGATAAGGTTCAACTCCTACGCTGTTTCCGGTGTTGAGAATTCAGACACGTGGCTAGAAGATGTCAGGGTCTTGACAGGACCAAATGTTGCCACAAATGTGGCGAAGAGGGGCATTTAGCATTGCACGCGGAATCCTAGTTGTGCACTTTGCGCTGTTAAAGGAAACAATGAGCACTCCTGTGGCATAAATAAATACCCAGGATTACATCATGCCCTACAAGAGCAAAGGAGGCTGAAAAAAATTACAAAATGAGGATCTTACAACTTGACCTCAACTACTGTGAAGCAGCTCAAGATCTTCTCTGGCAAACAGTAAAATACTTAAGGATTGACGTGGCCATCCTGAGTGAACAATATAAAAATCTGGAAAACGTCGCTTGGATATCTGACATCACTATTTGGTGGTGCGAATGGCGATTTGGGCATGCGGCAGACAGGCCATAACTGAAACGGCACAAGCCACATGTGGGGTTTGTCTGGGTTAAAATATGACATCTATACTTGTATAGCTGTTATGCTCCACCAGACACCACAACCGAGGAATTCCAAGGACTCATAGATTGTATAGTCCAAGAGGCCAGAGGAGCGAAGACCTACAGTTATTGCCGGAGATTTTAATGCTTGGGCGATGGAGTGGGGACTAACCGTCACGGAGAAATCCTGCTTGAAGCCTTCGCGCAGATAGAGGACCTTGTTTTGGCAAATACTGGGTCGAACCCTACGTTCATCCCTAGGCCCAATGTAATTTGTCAGGACTGCGGAGACAGGTAATGGGCCTAGTCAACAATGCGTGCGACGCGGCTATGTTTCGTTCCGATATAGGTAACGCTAGACTTTCAGTTTATTGGTAGAACGATCTAATCGCTTACCACCGTACACGATGCCATGCAGCGAGGAGGAGATACCAGTGAGCGAGAGGCGCCGCTCTTATAATAGTGTTGACTATATTCCCAGAGACGTATTAAGAAAGGAGGCTCTAAGAAAATGGCAACGCCGCTGGAATATGGCATTCAGTGGAAAGTGGATGCACAGGAGGGTGCCCAACATCGAGGCCTGGGTGAATAGGAACCACGGGGAGGTAGACTATTATATCACCTAGTTTATCACAGGGCATGGTTGCTTCCGAGCCTACCAGTATAGGTTTAAGCTCTATGAGACTGGAGAATGTCCATTGTGCCCAGGAATGGAAGAGAGTGCAGAACACGTTTTATTTTTGTAACCGCTTTCATGAAGAGAGACGAGAACTACGACGCGTTTGCGGCTCAGACCTGACAGCAGATAATATCGTCAATATTATGCTGCTTAACCAAGATTATTGGATGGCAGACCAACGATTTGCTGCACAGGTGATGCAGAAGTTAAGAAATGAGGAGAAAGATAGTCGAACCAGGAGATAGCCTAAAACAATGTGGCGGCACTCAGCCACTCATCCCCATGATGTAATGCCTAAAGGCGGTCCCGTGGAGGGTAAGAAACAGGTGTAGGGCGGTGGTTTTAGTGGGTAAAAATCCCACACACGGATAGGTACGTATCTTTTGAAGATTTAAACTGAACCTCGTAAAAAAACATAACAAAAAACACACACACACACACACAGATATATATTCGATCAAGTGTTTATTACTACCGTATTCCTGGTCTGGCGTGTTTCTTAATGGTACGCATTATTATATCTACCGACTGCTACCTCAGGAAACCTTAGTGACCTGGTTAACAAAGCTGTAGAGAAACAGGTCGCTTAGTTACCGAAGCTTTTACTAAACTCTTGGATAAACTTTAGTTTAACAAATCTTAGCTTTCAAAATTTCTTTAGAAAATAATTTCTCTAATATGAGAGGCCCTATATCTTAAAGTACCCTATTCCTCACTTTAAAAACTATCGTAATTAGAAGGAGTAACAAACGAATTGGTACATAAAGAAAAAAATACAAAAAAAAAAAAAAACCGGATAGAAGTACATTATACGCTGTGTCATATTTTTCTGAATTTTATTTATGAATCATTTTTTTGTAACAATCAACTAAATTATCACTATTCTCATAGGTTGTTTCAACACGTTCCAAGACTAAGGCATGGTTACGGTGTCAGCTCATCAGAGATGAAAAACAGGTCTTGAATATTGCTCAATTAGACGAGGAAACTTGTACAGTGGTGGCAATTAGCAAACGTAGATTGTGGTCTGAGATCCCCAAGCCAACTTAATCAACACCTGTACTACAATCTGTACATAATTGGATGCTTACTCGCGGGTGTTAAAATCTGTGCTATAATCAAGAAATTTAGAAATATTAATCAAAGGACAATATATTAACTCGATTTTGAATAAGCAGCTAGTCTTCATTATAAAAATATAATATAACAGGTTTATTTAGATCGGAAAAATTTAACTTTATAAAATTAAATGAATACTATTCCAAACATGAGCAAAAAGAAAAACATTGTCACGTATTTTATAATAAAATTGTATAATTATTTTTCTACTTGTCTGAACAGTTATCAAAAAAATTTTATTCAAAATATTTACCCTTTTTTTATGCATTTTTCCCAGCGTATTATCAACTTTTCAATCCCAGGATTAAAAAATTCAAGACTTTGTGATGAAATGGAGTCGAAAAATGCGTTTTTGAACTGAAAATAATTTTCAAAAATTTTAACTTTAAGGAAGTTGTTCAAATACCTGAACAAAGGAAATCTGTTGGAGGTAAGTCCTGCAAATAAGGTGAATGTGGACACACAGATCGTTTTGTTCCTTCATCGTCTGTCGTAAAAATTGGATTCTGGCAGTGTTCTGTATATGTTCTTCCCCATGAAACAATGCATGTTTTTTTTGTTTCCTTTTTTTATCCATAATGTCAATATAACTGCTGTAGAATTTGGATATGATGGTTTTCACATCTGAGCAAAAAGACCAAAAAAAAAACATTATTCCGCCCATTGACCCATTAAAACATTTCTTAATCGTCTATTTGAGTATATAATAAAGGGAGAAAAGAGAATCTTTTTATTTATCTTTCATTGAAATATTTACCATGACAGTGTTTTGAAACAAAGGAGGTAAGTATCAGAGGAAGTATATAGTCATTTCATATGAATTGTCTCCTATTATTATCCTAGAAATTCAAAATGGGATTAGTGGAATCTTCTTGTTCACTACGTTTTTGCTTACAACTTATAATGAACCGTTATTAATCCTTTCTTTTTTATAATGTTTACTATCATTACAATTGATTGCATATCATTCAATATACTATCAAATATGACCATGAAAACAAACGATTATAGAGTAATATTTTTTATGAGTTTAAACTTGGACACTCGGCAGTCCAAACTGCAAGAACTTACCAGGGCGTTCGGGGACGGGGAACGAACGGGACCATTTGCCGGTGGTTTTAATAATATTTAGCTGCTGACACAGAGTTGGATAATCAACCCAGAGGAAGACCCCTACCAGCAATTCGGTTTACTGTGATTATGTAAAGGTTATATAATTCAAATGATTCAGTAATTTTTAATATTTTCTACACTGCAATAATATTTTATTTTGAATAATTTATCCCCCTGCTTATTCTTTACCTGTGCAATGATTCTGTTTTATGAAACGAGGTCAACACTTGAACTATGTAAAGCAATATCAAAACATTTTATTTTTTTTAAATATCGGGGTAACCATTTAAAATAAAAAAAAATCTCAATATGTTAACATTCATAATAAACTTGCTAAAAAAATGTTTTCATTCAACGCCGTTGAATGAAAACACTGTAGTCATCTATTATATCGAGGTATAATCTGTTATGACCTAACAGTGTTTTAATTTGATAAATTTGGAAAATCACGTCAACATTTTTAGAAAACCTCAGGTATTACAACCACATTTTAAGAAGTCGTGTCAAAAGCTGTGGAAATCATACCGCGTATTTTTATTACAATTATCTCGTGTAAAAAAATATATTCATAGCTTATTTTACAGACTTAACTGATTAACTATGAAGTTAATTAACATGAAGTTTAATCGAAAAAGATTTGCTCAGGAAAGCGCAAAATTTTAAAATCGAGGACAACACAACTGACTTATTTAACTCAAGAATAGCGACTCTAACATAGATAAAATAATAAAGTTGTCAAAAAAAAAAAAAAAAAAAAAAAAAAAATTATTCAACCTTAATAAACAGATTGGTACAAGGTCAGACAAAATTAACCCTCAGGTAAGGTGGAAGTTTTGATATGATCGGATTGGACCAGACCTGCCGTCAATTTTTTGCTTATTTGGTAAGCTAAAATACATATAAAATATCAAATAATGTCTCCAAAATGATTTTGGAATTTATCTGTCTCAACAATTTTCAGGCTTTCTTATATAATCATGTTGAAAAACATCATGAATTATAAATTATCCTTTCTTAATTTTTATGTCACAGCCAAAACAGAAGTCATCAAAAAGGTTGTTGGCTATTGCATAATTAAATAAGGAAAAACATGTACGCTTATTATTAACTTTTATTATTCTATGTTATATTTTTTACTACTATTTTCTTTGTTATATATTTTCACTATCTGTTAAACTATTATAAACCAGCATATGAACAATACATTGTTTAAACAACCTCACAGACCAGGTTTGACATATATTCATTACATTTTAGTTTATGTGCTTGTTTGTTTTAGTATTAATAAACCTATTAAATTTGATTGTAAATTATTTATCTCATATAAGACTATATTGTGATTAAATAAAAAATTTCTATTTTTTTGGTTGTTCTGTCGTGGCATAATTGCCCCCGAACGTATATAATACCGTTATTTACTATTGTAAAATGAAACTTTTTCTAATTTGGAGCAAACTAGCAAAAATTATAATTATGAATTAAACTAAATCCCATGGCTTTAATTAGCTGAGGATGGAAGTGGTATTTCAATTACCTAACTGAGGAAAACTCGAATTCGGATTGTAGAAGAACTTCTGAAGGAACCTCTTCACCTAAAGCATAAAGTTGATAGCACTCGAATTAATACGTCATAGGTCAAGTCTCAGCCGTAATAACTTTTTATGTGAAAAAGAAAGAAAAAAAGATATGATGAGGAAAACGAAATCTAAAGTATTATTAATTATATCATCCCCTGTAAAAGAATATAAAATTATTTTGAAATAACAACAAATGTATTTCAAGTAGAAATGAAGGCGTTAGAGAAGACAAATATTAATAAAATAAATCGTTGGCGATTTTTTTCTCTCCCTCATATTAAACATTTCAAACATTTACACACATATTACATTACACACAAGGGGGCAGTGTTCTGCCACATCCCAGGTCTTGGTGGAAGGGCAATCTCACAGAAAATAGAATTAGGACAGGCCTTCGACACACCAAAGAATTTGATGTTGGCCAATGAAATCCGGCACAGCATTGAGTTGGATCTTTTCTTGAAAGAGTGATGAAAAGTACCCATAACTATTCACCAAAGGACGGAATTAGAAAAACTCTGCAGCCAGCTCAGGGTAGTCTTGTAGAGGTGCATCATCAGCAGTGCATCAGAGTTAGCTGTTTTATGGCCTTGTTAATTGGAAACGTGAGGTGTAGTGAGAATTTCGGTTTAGCTAGTAAGTTGTGCAGCCTATACTATCTGAATCTGGCCAGCTTTAGTCTCTATCTGGCGTGATAGGAGAACGCAATGTCGTTTGGCTACAACCACTGCCTATTCAAGCTCTCAGAACACTACTGGTGCCGTGAAGACTACGAAGATCAAGTGCCCCAGGACAGGCCTTGAAGGAGTGTACTGTAGTGACAGGGAGAGAAAGAAAGGCGAGAACTTACCAACTTGTGCAGCATAAGATCTTCCACTAAAGTAGCTTATGATCAGTCGGAAGAGGGTGGCGGGAGACATGCGTCTTCTCTGGTCGGCAGGGTAGGAGTGTGTATGACACGCTCTGGAAAGCCAGCCAGCAACTCATGTATGTGAAAGCCGTCGCTCAATTTCTTTTCATTTCCTTTGTAGTGAACCCTTGGAGTTCCGGCAGATGATATTAGCAGGCAAAACCTCGATGCAACCAAGTTCAGTAAACACCCTTATGTTCAATTCAAAATTACACTCTCGCTTTTAACAAACTGTTTTAAACCACTTTAGTCCAATTTGGCACTACACTAATGACATATTATACAATAAAATCCTTAATAAAAATGGTACCTATACAATAAATATCCATATACATCTTCAGGACAAGGGTCTGGGAACACAAAAACTGCTCCGAGAACGAAGACCTCAAAAAAATGGTTACAGTGACGCCATACTTGCAGTGGGCTGAGTGGTTCATAAGAAATATTGTCACTCAACTGATGACATTTGACGAAAATCATCTTTCAAAATAAACAGGCCATTGGGGAATTGCCACGCGAAGTCATCTGAATTCAAAAACAATATGAGGCGCGATGAGGTATACACAATATAGTGTGAGTGCACCAGATATTGCCACATTAGTGGAAGATCTCTAGTTTTCCTTGCATCCCCTTCAATAAAATTCATGATTTTTGAGAAATTTGATTTAATGGACGATTAAGAGATTGATCATCTAGATATATCCAAAAAGTATATCATAGTTTTTAGTTAATTACAATAAACTACTGATTTCTGTTTGCATCAGTTATTGACATGTGAAATCCAGTTGGGCTTGTATTACAAAAACTTTCAAATGTATGAAAATATTGGTCAACTCCTTGAGAAAAGTAAGACTTCTTTCATAATCAAGGTCATATGAATAAAATATCTGACATTGTATCATTTTTTATTTTTAAACCTTAAAACTTATTCAAATAAAAACATATACATGATCCACATACCTGTATCGATCATTTTTAATTATGTATTTTTTTCAATATTAGCCAACAATATAGCCATGCCTACATACACTAATTGCTGACCCCCACACAGGAACAAAAACTCACTCTGCAGCTGGCCTCATAGTTTGGCTTCAGTAAGGACTCTAATCCTAGCACTGATGAGGGTCGGCTAAAAACCGAGGAAGGTTCTTCAGCTTCTCCAACCATTAGTAGCTCGTTAGGTTACATACCCTCATGTCCGAGCTTAAAGCTCCTTTCCTCGTTTCAAGTTACATTTTGGATGTGAAATTTTATTAAATAAAAAATAAAGATAAAAACAAGGATTGCGTACCCTTCAATATTGTTTATGAATGTTATAAATATTTCATTTCTGTCAACTGCATTTTTTAATTTTCTTGTCATCAAACTACAAATTGAGTTGGAGCCTCATGTGGATTATTAGGTAACAATGACCCACTTTTCGCATTATTTCAAAATTAATACCATTCCAATTTTAGAGATTGTTTTATTTATCCGGCATTGAGTGGCAAAAACGTTTTATTAATGTATAATACTATCTTTGATCTTCTAGGGTGATCGTCAATGAGATGTAATGAAAATAAAATGAAAAACTTCATTGATTCACTCTGCGACGTCTAATCTCCTAAGAATAAATTTAATGTAAATTTGAGGGAAAATAGTCTGGCATAGAATGGATTTATAACTTAATAATAAAATAGTAACATAGAAAAACATTATAATTTAATTTAATAAATTAAAATTTAGAGAATAATTAGAAAAAATATTAATGTTTCAATGTTTAAACTTGATATTTATAAATACTCGTTAGCAGCAAATATTTTTTAAAAACAATAAGTGTCACCTATGAGTAGTTTCTCTACACGCCTGCACGACACTCCATTATTACGGAGATCAAATTTACTGAATGTATTATAATGTATAGTTGTAAATTTCAATAAATATATTAAATAAAAAAATAATAATTAACTATGAGATATTGAAAAAATAAGACAAATTAAAAAAAAAAAAAAAAATACTGTCTTATTTTATTATTACAGATGGGTAGATTGATAGTTGAGAACGTGGAGAAATAATTTTTGTTTCAAGATAATTATAATATATTACAATAAGTTATATTATAATAAGTTGACTGTTTGGATATTCTATATGTATATTTGGAGATTGTAGAAAGATCGTCCGGGCGACTATAAATAAGGAGTGGTCAATAAAAGTAAAAAAATAAAATGAACGCAGCCCAGACATTCCTCCTACAAGACATAAGTTATGTTTAAATTAAGGATATTTTACGAATGGATGTGGGTAAAGAAAAGTATTTTTTGAATGGAATATGGCCCAGGTGCGGTCAAATAAAACTCAAATATTAATAACTATTTTAATTGAGCCTTTTCACCGTTTTCATTTATTGTTTATAACTTTTAATTTTTCTTATTAACTTTTACGTTTCACTCTATACCCCTGTTATTTTCCACTATGTTTTTTTTTCTTTGTAACTATGTCAAGTATTTGTATCTTTTTTTAGCCCTGATGAAGCCCTGAAAAGTGGAGCGAAACGTTTCGGCTCAATTAAAATAGTTTTTACTATTTGAGTTTTATTTGATCGCACCCAGACCATATTCCATTCATTGATACACACGGTCAATCAGCAATCTTCCAAAATTATTTCTTATAATAACCATATAAATAAAATAAAAAAAAGTAATCAAGATATAGACAATTTAAGTTATGAATGCAAAAATAGAATACATATATTTAAGAACACTCATTTCTGTTAACAATATAAACATTCTGGTGAGAAAACTGGAATAGAATTTTGGCATCTACTTCCCTCCGCGCCCACACGTGAATGGAAAAGTAGTACTCATTCTAATTTCATAGACACTTTATTAATAAATTATACATTTTATATTATGATTAATGTATAATTATTAATCAATTAATAATTAATTAATAGGGCTTGTAAACTATGTTTGATCTGAGATGAAGAAACATTTTATTTATTTTATGTTAATGGAAGTATGAGGTTAAATGCTGAGTATAATATAAATTATGTTAGAAAATTTCTTAAAACATATAAATATTTGGGAATTTATCAAAAGAAGCACAACCGTTGGTCTAGTTACTGTACTGCACCCTTGACTTTTCGTGGGTTGTAGTGGTACAGATTCTTTTGATCAAAAGAACATAATAAAAATGAATTAAGACAACGTTTTCCTTCATTTTTATATTAATTTAAATTAAATTCATACAGATTGTTTCAATATACAGCTAGAACATTAGAGACTTAATTTCTAAATTGATGATACTCTAGAGTACAGTAAGTTAATCAATGTAGTTTTACAATATTTGAACTAGAGAAAACTTATAAACATATTTTGAACTTATGTCATCAGATTTCTCCAACAAGACTAGCTCTGCAACTATAAATGTACTATATCTGTTGTAAGAAACAAGTGGATCTTAAGTTTTAAATAAATAACGATTAAGCGTTTTAAAGATATAAAACTGAGAGTTTTATAAATCAGAAGCTTATAATTAAGTAAATAAATTAAAATTCTGTTCTATCCTGGTTCCTTCCTTCAGCTACCTTCTGTGTCATTAACAACTTACAATTCAAGTGCTTGTCTCAAGATATGTAATAACCCGTGGGATATTATTAAAGATTTTACTATATGTGCCGATATCTGTCCCGTGTAGGATACCTGTCAACACACAATTCGCAGCTGGTTAATGTATATCAGAGGTGGAAGGAACCATTCTCACAGGAACCATTAAAACTGGTATCGCCTGCTGGTTTTGTTAGTAGGCAGGTCAATTATAATTTATACACAATACTTTTAGCACCTTGTTACGTATTCATCTTGGGCATGGCTAATAACAGACAACGGGAGACAAGATTCTGAAAAAGTAACGTCTCTACAAACGAGAGGGGGATTTGGTCAGTACAGAATACAGAAGAGAGATACAAGTTTTACCAAAAATAAAACATGATATTAGAATAAATAAAATGATACGGTAAGTAGGTAAGAATTTATTATAGCACTAGAATAATGAAAATATCATTAATTCTATTAAACATACTATTGTATAATTTGATAATAAAGAAAGGTAAATATATTCTCATCTTGAGTTTTCACACATCAACATTAAACGTACTACATCTGATGATTTATATTTTAGTTAGTTTGATTTCCTTGGAGATCGATATTGGAGATTATCTTCACAAATTTACTGGTTCTTTTTTTTTTTAAATATAATTTTAAAAGATTTTATTTTGTGGGTGTAGCCATGGTTCTCCGTGCCTTACTCAGATTTTCATTAAATTAAAACAAATCATAAGTTTCTCCGTCGCAGAAATCGGTGTTTGTTAGATTGAATCTTTTAAAGCAGTGTTTAGACGGTCCGTCACTGATAGTTGCGTTAGTACATTCTGGTTTATCATGTGATGTTTGGGATGTATGACAGAGGTCGATCTTCAGTAGAATGTTTTGATTTATGCCCCAGTCAGTAAGTGAGTCTGATTAGACACTTTTCTTAGTAAATGAGAACGGTACTCTGTTACAGTCGATGGAAAATTTTTTAAAGCTGCTTTTTTAAACGATTCTGCTAACTCATTGCCTTTAGTATTTCAGTAACCTTTGATCCACGTCAGATTATCTTTATCTTTTTTTCATGATGTAAGCTTCTTCTGAGCCAAGTACTTTCTGAACTACTCATTCACTTTCTATGCTTCAATTATTTATCACTGTTCATCTTCTCTTTGAATTTATTTATATAATATTAGAAACATTGTACTAGATTTAATCAAAATTATTTTAATCCTTAGTGTCGATCGCAACGTGTAACTAATGGATAAATCACAGAAAAAAATATTTCATACTTTGCTTAAAAAATTATTATCTGTGTCTGAAGAAACACAGATTGACTCTCTCTGTTGAGAAAACGTTTTAGGTCTTAAGACCTAACCAACCTATCAAACAGGTTATCAAAAGAGTCAAATAGAGAAAGGAAACCAAAGGGATCAAAGTGTTTCAGGCCTCTTAACATGACAAATAGTACATTCGTATCAAGTACTAAAACCTATGTTGAATGTAATTTATCATAACCCTAAAATAATTATTTGATTTGATTTGTATGAACTAGTTTTTATTTGTTTATAAACACAACTCTAAAAATAGTAATACCTTCAATAATATATATATGTATGTATAGTTGACCGTAAAAATTGATATA
>NW_027107903.1:239090-249426 GCF_000696795.3 Halyomorpha halys | reverse complement strand
CGTTGGAAAATAAATAGTTGTAAACTATTTTTATTTCTCCTTTGACCGCAACCCTGACCATCTCCCTATACTTCAATAATATAATTTTGAACTGAATTTTATAACTGTATTGGAGCTAGAAAATTGGTAAGCTTGTTACAGATATAAGCAGCGTTTACAGGAGCAATGCCTATTGAATAATATCACAGTATATCCTCTATGGAACATCCTCTGTCTTATCCTCAAAGAGAATATCATTCATCATACTAATTAGGAAATTTAGTATCGACAGAAATAATTTTACATTAATGTAATTAAATTCCCTATTACGAATTACATAGCTTATTCACATCCCGACATTCCTTATGCGCAAATAATACTGATATTCAAAGGAGTGGGAAGTCCGCACGGTCTAGGGGTTGCGCTCCACTGGTAGGGATTAACGATCCTCTGGTCTTCAGAGTTCAGTATACAACGCTCTTACAAATAACAGAACAGAACACTATTCACATACACTGACACTCAGGACAAATACAGTACAGACCCCAGGATCACCTCTCCTGGAAAAACTCAATTTTGGGAGAATAGCTGGCAACCTGTTGTCCTTGGGCAAGGGGCCCCATTACTGCGCCAATCACCCATATGGATTATAAATGATTCATAGGAACTTATGCAGCCTCGGATTTGGACAGTCTAACGGTTACGGACGTAAGGATTTACCAAGGTACTACGATTTTCCATTTGGAATATAAGATCGCTCACAGGAAATGAAATTGAGCCGATTGAAGAAATTAAGACTCATAAAGTTGACATAATAGAGCTATGTGAAGTGAGGAAAAAAGGAAGTGGACCTCAAACATTACTTGATGGGTAGTGTACTCTGGTGTTGGTGTGAGAGACAGTGCAATGGAAGGAGTAGCGTTTGCGTGATGAAGTTCGAAATGTATAAGAGGGTACGATCCTGGCAACCAATTTCATCAAGAATCATTGCTAAAGATATACAGTTGTCAATCGGTAAAACTACTGTTATATAGGTATATTCCCCAGTAGAAGACGCAGCAGCCTTCGACAAGGTTTAGTTATATGAAGATCTTCAAAGGACAGTAGATGATGCCAGGAACAAAGGTAGAATGGTATTGATAAGCAAAGATCTTAATGCTAGAACTAGAAACGACAATTTTAATGCACACAGAGTGGGGAGGTAAAAGTGTGCTTAATAGTAACGGCCTAATACTCATAGAATTCTCCATAGAAAATAATATGGTCAAAGGCAACTCTTAGTTTAATTGTAAAACGATTCACACATAAAACAATTTCTTTCACATCGCTACTTCAGAGTACAAATAAGATGCGAATTTTCCGTTGACCACGAACAGAGTAGCGGAGTCCCACAGGGGTGTGTTTTCAGCCCAACATTATTCTGCCTCGCAATTAACGATTTGGGACTCAACTCTCTGGGTGGGGGTTTAACCACTACTATTCGCGGACGATCTAGCCATTATTTGTCGATCGGTGAATAAAATTATCATTAAACATAAATTGAATGAATGAAATTGAAATGAAGCAATCAATAGAATTAATAACTGGTCACTCTCAATCAGTCTCGAGTTCTCACCTGAGAAAACTAAATGCCTCCATTTCACCCGAAAAAGAATAACCCCACCATCTCCTAAACTATATTTAGGCGGTTCTTTGATACCCTACACAAATAACCACAGATGTTTAACAAAATATCAGATTGGACATTGAATGCCAATTTCTTTGAGTTTATTTAAAATAATATTATATTTGGTAGAGATAAAGCCGTTCTTAGTGTCTGGGAAAACAGCAAGTACGTTATTATTTTTATAAGCATGGAATATATAGGATTCGAGTTTGGTGATATTATAAAGCGTACTTCTTCCTTTCCTAAAACCGCTTTGACATTCGGGAAGTACATTTTTATTTTCTAAGAACCATTGTAATCTTTTTGACACCATTCTTGCCGCAGAGTGTTTGTTAAAGCGATAAGATGATAGGCACTAGATTCTCCTATTTTCCTTTTTTCAGTATGAGTATTATTATAAACCTTTGCCAGTCAGGTGTAAATGAGACAGAAAGATAAAGTGAGTAGGAAAACCGTTTTGGTTTCGAAATTCAGATTTTATACCATCTGGACCAGGTGAGCAATCTGTACATATTTTTAAAGCTGCATAAAATTCACTTGTAGTGAAGGGGAGATTCAGTGTATTTGGTTGATTGATGGTAGCCTGATTTGAAGATCTATTGCTATTTTGAAATATTTCACCTGAGGTTAATGAGTTTGAGGAATAGGAGTTAATTGGAGGTGTTTCCCCAGGGTTGGGGCGATGTCCTCAGGATCTGAAACTGGTCCATTGGGTGTTAACAGTATATTTATTTGAGATGAACTTTTCAGTTCATATATTCTTTTATCAGTATGTACATACTTTGGAGTATTTTTTTAAAATTTTGTAATATTTTTTATATTTTATTGTAAAACTGCCCTTAGTTTTTGTATTTTTGGTTTGAGGTATTTATTTCGATACAAAAGTAACCAATAAAATAATTTGGTACCTTCATATTGCTTTATTAGTACCTTGAGTTATTTTACTTAAAAAGTGCCTCTATGTAGTCGTAAGTGATACAATTTTTAGTAGTCAAAGAATTAAAATGAAGTATATGAAAGCCATCGAGTTGTAAATTTTCATTTAATATATAATCATTAGTAAAAAAAGAAGTAGAACTGTAGAACTTTTGTTCGTACTATTCCTCAAAAATAATAAAATTAATAGTATATACATATCACATGGCAATAAAATATAAATACCTCTTTGTCATTTTCTTAGTATTCAAGTAGAACTGTAGCATACATACAAAAGTTTTAAATGAAAAAGTTTCATTTTATCGATGAGTAGCTGGATATAAGATATTAGATGAGAAGGAGAGAAGAGGGGTTTATCTAGATCCGTGACATATGTTGAAAATGTTAGGGGTGAGAGAGTATCGAAGACTGACCGATATAGGTCCGTCGATAGGGAGGGATGGGAAAGTAAGGAGGGATAAACTCACTCTTCAATTCGGACTTTACGGAGGGGATGTTCGCAATAGATATAGGAAGGAGAGAGTTCCTTATACTTCAGTATGTCTCTTCGATCGCTGAATCGAATCTGGATAATTGTTGTTGAACAGAATAGAAAATTTGTTGTTAATTGCCATTTATAACATTTCTTTTTAAATGATCAAGTATTTAAATTTGTAAATCGTAGATAAATATATACTCTTTAATATTAAATATGAATTTAAGAACAGTTTTCAAAAATAAATGTGATCATATTTTGATAATTTAGTAGAATATAGAAATTTACATTATAACACAATGTATGTTTGTTGTTTAACACAATTTGTTTTAGTTTTTGCGAACCGGCCATCAAGGACAACGTGAATGTCATTTTCGATTCATCCTCACACATTCCGCCTTCCTTCTACTCTAATACCCTTTCATCTTCTTGGACTGTTCCTCCCGCTTTTCCTCAGTCCATTTTCTCCCTCGTCCCTCTTTCTTTCCCACAAGAGCCCCAATTTTTTTTATTTTATTCCCAAAATGCTCTCTATCCAAACAGTCTTCATCTGTTATTTTTAGTCTACCATGTTCCTCTTTCACTTGTTGTACATATCCCCTATACTATCATAGCTACAGATTTTGTAGAAAATGTTCTTTTTTACACTCTCATTTTTCATTCTGACCATGTGCCCGTAAGTACAGTCTCCTGGTCCTGATGACTGTTTCCAGGTCTTTCAAATAGGCGGCATACTGGTCAGCTTCTGATTCTCAGGCTAGAGGCGGCTGTTTCAAAACCTGGCTGGAGGTAAAACTGTGCTACGATGCAGAGACACGGAATCCCAGTACCGGCGCCGCGGGGTTCCTTGGCGTCGTCATCATGCGTCTGCAGTGCTGCAATGGTGGGAAACTTGGCCATTGTAGCATCTAATGCCACATGACTAACCACCACGGAGGTGATGCATAATCTTGGGAGCAAAATTAAGTAGCTTCCCTCCTTCATTCGCACCGAGAACAATGTCCATGGTAAGATAAGAAGTTTTGCATGCGAAATTCAGTTATACTTTGAAAAGTTAGAAACAGCTGCTTATATTTGATTTGTGGCAGAAAGAAGTGAATTGGGGAAACTGTGTGGAAAACGAATCGTGTTGAGCTATATGCTACTCTCAGGCCAGCTCTGGAACGCTGTGAAGAGATTCAAGAGGTTGAGAGAGGAAGAGAGGGCTAGAAGACATGGCTAGCATGAAAATGTGAAAACCACGCGAAGAAAGCGAGGTGGCACTCAGCCATTTCACTCTATGAAGTAATGCCTAGCGGCGGTCCCGTGGAGAGGAATAATCAGGTGTAGGGCGGTGGTTTTAGTGAGTAAAAAGCCCACACACGGATAGGTACGGGCTTATCCGTGTCTTCTGAAAATTTCCACCGACCCTCGTTAAAAAAATTAAAACACAAAGTAACATATATATATATATATATTCTTGAAGGAATGAGGAGTTTAATTGACCATAAGCTAAATAATGAGCTTTAAGGATTATATAATCAAGATTAAATAAAAATGAGAAAACACTTGATAACCTAAATCATGGATCATTTTATATCGAGAGCTTATTTCTGTTTTTATTTTAGTTTATGTACAGCCGGGGCGAGTTCAAGAATACATCCAAGTGATTTAGTAACTTATCTTGGCTTAAAATTTGGATGATGATATAACGTAGCGCCTCACTCGGATTACTAAGGAAATAGGTTGGAATAATCCATGAATGGTCGTAGTCGTTTGGAGGACGCCTTCTGTGGCCTCAGATATCCTGCGATAATGAATATATTAAGGAGTAGTCGTGGGTATTCTGAGGTATGCCTCCTCTAACTAGAAGCAGTATCTATCGCACAGACAGATGAGAAAATTGCTTAAATTCGACATTCTTGAAGTGTCTAAACTGAGACTGGACAAGTTTTAGCGGGATAGGTGTCTCTTGACATCCTACTGCAGAAAGAAATTTGGAAGTATCAATTTAAGAGAAAGGGTGCAGCAGGTCTGCCGGTAAATCTTGACACTCCAGAGAAGTGGAAATAAATAAATATGTTCCATATTTATTTTTATTAAAAAATAAAACAAAATTACTGCAACACAATGCAAAAAAAACAGTTTTTGATCCCCGCTGTTATATTTTTATAATTTAGCTTATTATAGGCCCTGCATACTAGGGAAATGTATATGGTTCCGAAAGTTGGGTTTGATTCCCATCTAGATCAGTCATAATGTATTTCACGGCGGCTTAGAGAAATGAATCTTCACAGACCCACACTGGTTTTTTTTTTTTTTTTTTTTTTCCGAACCCTCTAAAACAGAAATAAAATGTGAGTTAGTAGTGCATTACTGTGTAGAAAGAAAAGTAATTCGTGTTGTGTCTTACCTTTTACTACCCTTGGTATTTAAAGGTTACCTGTTATATTTAATTTTACATATGAGCTATCCTTTCAGCAACTATTTGAGTCCGGAGGTGAGGGGCCTCCTCGTGTTATATCGCATATAATATAAAAAATAAAAATAAAGATAAATAAAAATAAAAATACAAATAATAAAGACAATAGATAATAGTGAAATGATAAGAGAAACAGTCTGAAATCAAAAGAAGTGTGAGGGAGGGGGTTGGGGTGCATCAGAAGATGGAGCTATGAGGTGATGTTAATAGGGTTTTTGGGACCTTTCCTGCCCTGCCACCTCGCAGGAATGGGGGATGGGGTGATAGACTGGAATACTGGATTGAAGGAAGCAGGGAGACTGTCGAAGAATTTAATGTGTCTCCGTGTGATGTGCTGTTGTACAGTTTCTAACTGTAGTTCTTTATGAATGTGCGCCATGTTACGTCTTTCAAGAGATGTCCCTCGACATATCTTCTGTAGTGTGCTGTTTTGGTATTGTTGTAGTGATTTCAGGGCTGTTGGGTAAAGATAGTGTAGTAGTGGTGCGCCGTGTAGGAGGGCCCCACACTGGGGGCTATGTCCTCCAGCTAAGATAAAAACATGCATGATTGAAATATACTGTAATTAGGAAACATTTACATCATTTATTATTATTTATTTATAATATTTACATAAATCTGTAAAGAAGGCGAATGAAACCAATTTTTAATTTCCATTTTTGGAATAGTTATTTATAATAATTAACTTAACTATGTGAGTTACGAAATACAATTAGAATAATATCAGATTATCAAAGTATAATAATACTATAAATATTTCATTCCAAGAATACTTTCCAGACAAGATTAAATGTTAAGTATGCTCAGAAAGACCATTATATACAAATAATTAATCAAGTAAAACAAATTAAAATCATAATACATTTTGAAGACAGTTCTCACTTAGAAAAAGCACATCATTCTTTACCTAGTTTTCTTAATGATCTTTTCATAAATTAAAAGTATTTTAAACTAACTTGGAACATTTTATTAACAGAAACAAGAGTTTCAACCCTGTTAGAACAAAATCTACTTTGTCTGTGTTACTAAAAGTAAGTGCTAGGAAGAAGTAAAGCCCAGAGGCTACTTAGATTTTCATGGAACAAAGGAACTTAGCTAAGAATACAGACTTTAGCCACCTTGAAACTTTATTTTACTGGTAACAAACCAAGAAGGTTTGAAGATTTATTAGTCCTAAATAACCGGAGCTTGCCTGCTTCTTATTACCACTATAATCATTCGAGATAAAAGAAAAAAAAACATAAAAACTTTTAAAATGTTTCTACTTAAAATCTTATATTTTTAATATAACATAAATGTGTCTATATTGAAATATAATACTGATAGTTTATTTTATTGTTAATTAAATAATTGTATATAGAAATTATATAACTCGAACAGTGATATAACAGATAACTTCAATATACTGATTGAACCCAACAGATTATATCGACAATTATGAAATTATAACTAGTATAGATACGTACTGCCAAAGGACTACATGGCAGAAGGAAAAATAAAACTGTTTTATAACACTGTATTTTTCATGAATCTTAGAGCGTGAAAATCACAAAATGCTATATTTTAGTTCGTTAAAAGTAATTTGATGATCCTTTTCAGTCGTTGGCGTGTAGTTGACGCTTCCTAAAACAGGAAATCAACTCTTTGAGAATTCACAAAGCTACAATTCCTAACTATAAGTATATTAAAACAATTGTGTTTGTATACTTCGTTTCTAAATATTTTAGACAAACAAGGTTTCATAAAAGGATGAGGAAAAAGCAAACAAAGGAATTGTTTTGAAACAAAATTTTCAAATTATACAACAAATATTTACCATTTTTCTTTTACTCTTTCTTCAAATTAATTTTTAAAAAATTAGACGATCATTCCAGACCTACTCTACCAATAGAAATGCTGAAAAGATATAGAGACCTCTAGAATCACCACATTTGTTTCAATTTTTTATTAATTTGTTTCATCATATGAACAAAACTTTTTATAAATGAAAAAAATTACTTCACAAATGACATTATTTTTTATTTTATATCTTATTTACATTTATGTTTCTATTTCCATAAAATTTACATTATGTTTTATCTTATAACTTACAAAGTTACATGGGTTGTAGCGGTTGATATAATGATTATTTTTACATTCACTTGCTTATATATGGATTACATAGGAAGGAAATGGAATTCTATCTAGCAAAATTCGAATTACACTTTTGAGTGAGGTCTTCTGAATTCAAATAACCAAGTCCCTCAAAATGCGTGTCTGCAAGGAGACTAACTAGATTACAGATTTGTGGTGGGTATATGCCTGGAATGTAACAGCAACTTTTTTGATAACATTGAAGACCTCATTATTTCAAAAAATCGATTTTCCACATTTTTTTGCAATTATCCCAAACAGAACTTTAAATTTCGATCAAACTCGACATGCCAATGTTGGATTAAATGGTCGTCGATTACAGGCCTTGCTCTCATTGAAATAGTCATTTAATTTTGTTTATTTGAAAAAATAAAAAGTCTCATTTATAAAGATAATAAACAACAGATGAGTGCAAAATATTAAAGAATTTTGTCAATTACTATTCAAGAAAAAAAGAAAAATATAGAAATTTGATTTCTGGGAGAAATTCCCGATCGCATGACTTCTTTTTTATCTTTTCTTAAACTCATATATTTTGGGCAGGAACAAACTGTATATTTTTTATTCATCTCTAAAAACTCTAAAGTAAGAAATGTTATTGAAACAGAATAATAAAAATGTTTAGTTCATAATTTTTGTCTTCTGCAATCTTTATATATTTTTTTCGAAAATCACAAAACTATTTGAACACGAGCCCACTGACCCACACAATAACCTGGAGATGTGTAGGTTGTTAGTGAAACCGTGTGATACACACACCGAACCAGATTTTTTGTTGTTTCCTTAAACTGTATAATTTCAGAATAAAAAAAAACATTATACTTTTACAATATTTATATTCTTCTTGGAAATACTGTGTCCCCTCCTTTAGCAATATATATTGCACTGTATATCTACAATTTTATAGAATAATCAGTCTGAAAATTTATATTACATTAATTGATTTAATACTGAACGCTTTTAGTACACCTTCATAAAAGTACACTCCATACCCGAGCCATTACTCTCTTTATAATTATTTGAGAGCTCAAAGTTATTCTACTAAAATAAGTAAATAGAAATACAGTTTTTTTTTTGTTTTTTCTTTTCATCATAATAATTATTATTGTGCAGAAGTAATTACAAGAGAAAAAAATTATAGAAAACCATGTGTTCCTCAATCCCCAGGCTCTTTGGTTGCTGGGAGTAAAGCGGGTTGTACTGAAAAACATGACTTTCCCCCTCTCTCAATGTATATAATATCCCTGTGAAGTGAGGTTGATTAAGAGATGAGATTACACTTTTAATTTTTTAATTAATTATTTCTTTATTCCTAAATTACGTTCTCATATTTCAGGAATTCCACAGCAATCATACGGTTCACTGGGCTAAGGATAATTCGTCCTTTGTTCCCTTTCCATAGGATTAGGGAACAGTTTTCTTTTTTCTGTTAAGTTTGATTTAAAATTTTCTTTTCTTGTATAATTCTTATTTCATCTTAATTTAATTTATTTTTTTTATCTTAACTTATTTTAGAAACATATTGTTTAATCTACAAAGCGCTGTCACATTTCTTAATTAGTTATTGGTGAAATATTCAAAAACTTCTTTTGTAAAAAGATGAATTCTTTTGTACAATTATCTCATAATCTTTTCACAGGAATCCACGAGTAAAACTAAAAAGAAATGTTTAGGACTTGGATCAGGTATGTAATTATATGGATTTTACAATATTATATTTCAAATTTGTAAAAAAATATAGTGTAATTTTTTCATAAAACTAGTTGATAACACTACATTATTATTTAAATAGTACTGACACCATAATCAGAATTCAACTCTGCTTGGGATCAATACAGATTTATAACCATTCCTTTGTATGTGAGAAGTCTTTGTTCTCGGTCTTCGAAAAACAGGAAAGTATTAGGAAACAAATAAACAATTAACTTTATGTTTAAAAAATAATTTACGTTATCTACTTCTAAAATAGGCTTTCTAAAAAAACAATAAAACCATCATTAATAATAAAATATTTATACAAGATAAAAATATAGATGCTAACATTTTTGTTTGCTGTTTCATATGTTTGCAATCTATTTTATAAAACAATTTTCGCAACACATTGCTCTGTAATCAGTTAAATTGCTTGATTAATAAAAATTCAATTCTCCTATTCTAAAATAACTTATATTATGTTCTAAAACCAGTGTACAAAATAAATCGATTATTTTCGTACACACTAGTGGATTTGAGTATACAATATGCAGCAAGGAATCAACCATCAAGGTAAATTTGTTTTACCTAAGCTGTATTTATAATTTACTCAAGAATTTTCATTTCGCAATATAAGCCAAGATAGATTTACTCTATTTCACTATTGGATAAAATTGAGACTTGCAAAATTAAGTAATAATCTATGTAAAAAAATAGGAGCCCAAAAAATAGATAAGTGCCATAGTCTACTTACGCTGGACTAAAGAGTTAATTTTAAACTTTATAAATTAATAAATAGACATCTTGTTACCTTTTATAGTACTATTTATTTTTGGTTTCTGACCGTAATTCTAATTTTTGGTTTGATCTTATAAATAGATATTAAACTCACAGATCTATATAGTAATATATATTTGATTTTTTTTCTATATTGTGGCCCATTAGAGGAGGAAAATGTTAATAATAATCTATCCAGACTTCATATATATATATA
>NW_027107903.1:232300-238610 GCF_000696795.3 Halyomorpha halys | reverse complement strand
TTCACCCATGAGGAGATGGATGCCTACCTCGGGAGCCTTCGGTCACCGATGGCCAATGAGGAAGGAGATTCAAAAATAAGGTAACGCCCTAATAGATATATATATATATTACGTAAACAAAATCTATTGAATCATCTTCTCTAAAAAGCCTAGAGAAAGTATGATTACATGCAAAAGAAACAAGAGATCTACTTTAAGTTTCCAGTTTAAACATCTTTATTAATGAGTAAGTGGTTGATCCTGCCAGAGAACCAAAAATATCCAATACATTTTTTAAACAATTATTTTGTTTTTAAGTTTAGTAAAAATAAAATAATTGTTATCATAAGTATTTAAGTAATTAGTAAATATTTACTAATCACTCCTTTTTTCTAACTTAACTTTGTATTTTATTTCTTTATTCCAGCATTTTCCTTGCCTATTTCAATAATTACATATATTTTCTTTCTCACTTTTTTTTTAATAACTTTAATCATAAATTATAATCACTAAATTAAAATATTCATGTTTCATTTTTCCTTTTGGATTATGTAATCTTAAATTTAATTTTTTTAATCCTATTATTTTACTTACATATTTAATTACCTTCATGTACATTTTATTTTCCACTGTATGAAGTATGCCTTCAACCGCATCGTAAGACACGCTTCACTTTTGGTTGGCTGGTTGGGTTTGAGTGGACTGTATAATTGAAAAATGAAACATGATTAAATGTAATAAAATTCTATTGATTTATGTTACGAGAGATGTAGGGGGTGACCGAATGTAAACATTATGATTAGATTGTTAGTAGAATTTTGTATGACTGAGCTATGGAAATTGTAGATCTAACATTGAGGTAGTTGATGATGATGTGGATATTAACTATTGCTATGTAGACTTACTTCTTTCTTCTCCCCGCATCTCCAAGCCTCTCCTCCCTCTGCTGCTGGGAACCACTCAAGTAAATCTACTCATCCATGGTGGATATTAACAATGAGTGAATAAAAGAAAAAGGATGGACGCTTCTCTGGTTGAAGACAAGATGGCTAACTCACACTCATCTGGGTTACTTCTCTTCCACCGAGAGCGCTGGAGGAGGTGAGATTTGGCTGTTGGCCACATGTGGGCTACTAATCTCATACATGGCAGCCTATCCGATTCAACCTTTCGGTTGCCGTAGGTTACCCGGAACACCCACCTTTTTCCATACTTTATTTTAAACAATTTTTACTTGGTACATTTATTTACCAACTAGTTACTTATCACCATATCAACATCAAACTAAGTCAAACCTACGGAAGGTTAGCAATGCTATATACTATCCTAAATAGAAAATTCAAATTAAAACCACAAACAGCTATTCTTATATTTAAAACAATTTTCAGGCCACTGCTGATAACTCCGGGGAGCGGCGTCCTATACTAATAACGATGTTTTAAAAATAAAGTCCTAAGAATCGCAGTGGATGCTCCTTGGTTAGTAATAAATAGCCAACTGCGTTTGGAATTACAAATAGTGTCGATAGAAACGTTTCATGAGGTTCCACTCCCAGTTACCGACAGTTATAGGAGCAGTGACCTACAACTTGGAAAACCCAAATTGAACCTTAAGACTGAAGCCCAGGCTGCTGCAGGACATTCAGTTATGAATTCTGTATTTGTCAATTCTATTATTGACTTTACTTCTATTTCATTTATTTTTTTTTTTTATCCTTCCTTTTTTTTAAATCAGCTTGTTGTTTTGGTTTTTTCATGAGAGGGCGATTGTTAGGTCTACGAATGTCGTTATTTTTGTTATTCACTTTACTCTTATTAAGAATTTTAATTTTTATATATTTATTTTATCTTAATTTTTAAGATTTGTATAGTTAGAAAAGTTGTATATACCTAGAGGTGGCTTTTGTACAAGACTATCTTCCCCCCATAAACAATTGTTAGAGAAAAAATGTAACTGTTACATGAACCATATAAGGCCTGTTTCATAATAAAGTCCAAACTAATACAATTAATCTTGTCGATTTAACTTAAAACAATTAAACTGACTTGTACAATAGTAGCTTATACTTTAGTACTGTAATATAACTTGCTATGGATTGACCTTTTGACAATCCTGGGTATTATTATGGTGTCTCGACATCTGCCCCTATACCTGGTCAGGGTATCCTTCTGCGAAGCTATTAGGGCGTCCCCGGATATGAAAACATCTGTGATAAGTTTGTCACATTTCCCCCTGTCCCCTGAAAAAATTAGATTGCCTAACCTTTAAGTGTTCTAACAAAAATGACAGGTGTAACGAGGGATCGGAATCAAATTAACCAGGTGCAGGCCCTTCCTGGACATGTCAAACTTTTTCACCCATGAGGAGATGGATGCCTACCTCGGGAGCCTTCGGTCACCGATGGCCAATGAGGAAGGAGATTCAAAAATAAGGTAACGCCCTAATAGGGAAGTGGGAGAAAAAGAGTATGGTAACGAGATCAGTCAAGAAGCACACTCAACAAGAAGGCTTAGACGGGTGAGGAGCACAGTCAAGAGTCAGGCTTAGACGGAGTCAAGAGGCAGGCTCAGAAGATGCACTTTGACCAGACGAAGTCGTGAGAAGGGCCACGAGACCTGGACCCTTATGAACGAGACGACACATACGCAACTACATCCCACGGCATCAGCAACTATAAGTATAAAATCAACCAATAAGTAATAATCTATATTTTATGGCAACCTTTATCTGAATCATTACAATCATTTTAATTATAGTAATAAATTGTAAATAAATACTTAGTTTCTCTTTATGTAGTTTATATACTATTATATAATCCAATATACCACCCTTTATTATGATATATAATTAATGGTAACAACATTTTATAAATATAAAGGTATTTAATTGGTAAACTGGTAAACACACAAATAGCCTTTGGAAAAGAATCCAATCATAAAAACAGTTTTTTAGGATTCAATATATAATTAATTAATTAACTTATTTTTGGATAATTGCCTTCAGCGATTATCCTGGCATCCCGATTAAGTCTTCATAGCTTACATAGCACACTAATAGTCCTCCCTATCATGAAAAAATAAATGTATTAGTGTAATTAACACGTTGTTTCAATACTTGTATTTTGAACTAATACTATTATCTTTCATTATGAAACAGGGCCCAGGCCGATCTGTTATTAAATAAATAAATAAAAAATTATCTCGTACTTGATTTCAATACTACTTTTATGATACAGCCTTTATATTCTTATAATACTTAGACTAAACATGCCTTTCAACACTGTTTTTGTATAAATAATGTTAGTTATTTTCGTTTCTAATAATTCTGTATATCCTTATATTCATTGGTTGTTATCTGGTTATTTGTTCTTAGACTTGTTTAAGGCTTGAAATTCTGACCGAAATGTTGACACTAAAAAAAAGTTTTTACTTGTTTGTGTTCTCCACTTACCGAACTCCTAACCAACTTCTCGTCATTTAAAGTTTATAGCATCCGAAAATTGGAAATATTATCTAGGCAACGTCAAACTAAGATGAGATTTTATGAAACGTTCATTCGTTCAGTTCTCACTTGTGGATTCAAAGCTTGGGCATTGACAAAGGCTGACGCAAATAGATAATACAATTTTGAAAGAAAAATTACGAAGAGTCTCCGCTCTATCAAAGAAGGAATCTTAACCTAGTGAAGAAAAAAAAAAATTAACTGCTTCTTCAGAGATACAGAAAGATAATGAAAGATCGGCAGAGCCGATATAAGCACGAAATTTCACAAGAATGGACGACAGAGAAATCGCAGCTAATTTAGCTATGAAGGTCTTTCATCGAACGAGAAGATGAGGGAGCCCCCAGATGGTTTGATAGTGTCCTCACAGAAGGGCGAGCAGCTTACAAGATAAAGTTGATTGGATGGCTGCTGAACAAGAAAAGGGAAGGATGTCAAAGGCTTTTTGAACTGGCCTTCATTCAGTGATGGAATGTTGCACCATATGAATGTATCCAACTTTCAAAAGTCGTAATAATATCAATAAAGGATTAGCGAACCCGAAGGTTCGATGCCGATACCACTAATCGTTCTCTAAATATATCTTTTCAAATCTTCGTCGTTCTTCAAAGGCAAATCAACTAAATCATTTTTAACGCAATCCTTCCATCTACGGTCAACCTATCGGACATTTACGTGTCGGTTCAAAGGTAGTAACATTTTAAAATTGTTGAGAATCGTATTAGAGTTTCACAGCCTTAGACTACTAGCCATGGAGATTTTTCGGACTATAAAACAATGACATACGCCAACAAAAAGTAACTTTTAAATGTTAGAAATTTCGCTGTTCCAGTTCAACAGTGTAACATCTTAAAAATGATTATTGGTTGCGGTTGTAATATTATGATGAAAACAATGGCGAATATCTGGGAAGATAGAAAGGAGTGGGGATAGTGGAGAAGTGCGTAGCCGAGAGCGAATAGGTACATATGTGTATACTTGATGCTTGAATATTTCAGCTCGTCCTGGATTAGCAGAGTTCGTAAGGTTTCGTCTGGGTGGCAAAGTAAAAAGTAAGGTGGTGGCCGAAAGGAATTGAAAACTATGTGTTTTGGCAAGAGGACATGAGGCAAGACCATTAACAGAAAAGATACGAGAATTATGTGTAAAGTGATTCCGTGTAGAGTGAAATAAACTGTTTATATTTTCTTATTTGTATATTAATGTTGATACAGGAGAGGTGTAGCCTTGAGCATTTTGCTCATATTGAGAAATAAACGTCTATATTTTTCTAGTATTTCATCTGTTTTGGTAATACTTTGGTCTACCATCCGTTAACTCCCTGTGTCGGATTTAAGTAATCCGATTTTTCCATTCTTTTTTGGATTTATATAAAGTCGGGGTCCGGGGTCTCATTTTCTGATGCCCCCTCTTGCCGCGAACACCGGAAGACCCCGAAGACGCTGGAACTGGAATGCCGCCCCAGCCTAAGCATCATGCAAGATAAGACCTGGCCTACCCCTACCATCACGCCAGGCTCCAGGACACGCTGGCCAGCCCTTGAAGAGGAAATACGTCTTTTCAGACATCGGTCGAGTTACATGGTTTTCACTATATTCACCCACAGGACACCTATCCGAGGGAAACGACCATAGGATACGTCACCGCGGCGGCGAAGGCGTCAATCAGATAAGCCAATATTGTATAAGCCATGAGACCACCCCAATGCTCTGTTTTACATTACTATACATAAATAATTCTGAACTAACTCACTAACATCCTCTGCCCCTCCAGGGATTAATAACCTTATAAAATTAAAGAAATACATGCATGTTTTTTTTTTAAGCAGAAAGTATCTCACAATTTCCAGCCCCCCTTTTCCACACATTTTAATTTATTCATAAGATTACACTCGGGACACCTGCAGTATAGCACGGGCAGGTCCCGATGTAACACCCTGATTATGTTATAGCCGCTAGTTTATGTTACTCCCCCTTTAACCCATCTTCCTATACTCAATTCAGCTTTGATACTTTACGAAATATGGATTCTTCAGCTCCTTATGGAAGAGCTATAATTCACCATTTCAATTTCATATTGCATTGAAAATAATCGTAAAGATTTTTGTCATGGTCACATACAATTATATAAAAAAAAGTACAAATCATCTAGCTTGAGATAAATGCTCACGGAATACCTGTTAAGGGACAAAAAACTAGAACACTCTTGCCGGGTTAAGTTAAACTTAGTTTTGTTAAGTCAGTAAAGTTAAGTTAAATTAAACATAAACTAGTAATCCCTCTTTTACCTCCCCCTCCTGTACTCAATTCAGCTTTGCTCTGGCCTCCTCACAATGTTAATTCCTCTCAGCAGCTCACTGCTAACATGGCATCGTTTTATTTACATTTGAGCGTTTTTCTTACATGGACTCCTGCGTTTCTTATTTTAAATCATAAATCGAGGCACTACGATCTTAGATCTTTTACGAAAGCTGGATTCTTCAGCTCTTGATGGAAGAGCTACAATTAAAAATTTTAATTTCAAATTGCATTGAAAGTAGTCAATTATATTTTTAAAAAATAGTGGAAATTGTCTAATATGATTTAGCTTACGGGATACCTCTTAGGGGACAAAAAAGCAGGACATTCTTTCCGAGTTAGAGTTAAATATAGTTTGTTAAGCCAAGTCAGTTATATTAAATTCAATCCATTAAGTTTTATGTTATTTTGTTGTTCCTATTAGTTTTTTTTGTGTATTATAATTAATTAATTAACTTATTTTTGGATAATTGCCTTCAGCGATTATCCTGGCATCCCGATTAAGTCTTCATAGCTTACATAGCACACTAATA
>NW_027107903.1:220314-232250 GCF_000696795.3 Halyomorpha halys | reverse complement strand
TTTTTTTTATATTAAAATAATGTGTTATTTTGCTTGTTTTTTTTTTCGTTTCTATAAAATATATTTTATTATAATTATTTTTAAGTAGCTCAAGTTATGTATTTCTAATATTGTTTCTGCTTATTTTATTTACGTTTTTTTTTTCTATAATTCTATCAATGGGTAGATATCCTCCTATGGTTACTGTTTATTTAAATGTAAAGATATCCGCCAGTGACCACAGTTCAGCTAGGTCTTTAGTGTAGGTATAATAAAGGGACATCTTGAGTATCATATTGTTTTCCAGTTTTCGTTATTTCCAGAAAAAGTAACGTGGTGTGTAACGAGAAAATTATTCATTATTTTTTTAAAATATTATCTAAATTTTAGTATTACTATTATTATCTTTCTTTTACTGTATAGATCTAACCCTAGGTGCAATGATAGCATGCATATTCCAAAATATCCATTTTTTGAGATTCGATCTGGGATATATATATATATATTTATATATTGTGATTTTAACTGATTTTATCTGTTTTTATTTTTATTTTACATGCTGAAACCGAATTTAAGTATTGGTTTCTTTCTTCATGGACAGATTTTTAGAAAACCACTTAAATTTAATGTCAGTTTTGAAGCATGTACGTCATGAAAATCTTTCAGACCACTCAACCCTAAGCGATTCATTTCCAATTTTCTTGGTTCTAAATGATCGTTAAAATATATGAAATGCCTCAAATTTCACTCTAATAGTCACGTAGTTAGTGATCGTTAAAATATATTTGGTTGAAAATTACTTTAGAACTAGCTAATACATATTTTATTGTTAACACTAGAACGAGAATAAACTGATGTTTCCAACGATTCCAAAATATGTTAACCTGATACAGTTATAAACGAAAAAGTTAATCAAGTTGAATTTAATAGCTATTTCGTTACTTATTTATGTCCTTAATGTTTGTTTTCATTATTGTTACTTTCTATTGAAAATTAATTAAAACTTCTTATATACACATTTAATGGTTTAAAATTATCAAATCAGGAACATTTCTGAAGAAAATGGTTAATAATTTTATCTTTATAAGGACTGGACAAACGACTAATTGTGAATCCTCACACAAGACTGAAAAGACAGGAAACTGTATCTTGTTTCCGACTATTACAACACTTACTAGACAAAAAGTCTAAACTTCCAATCCATCACAAAAAACTGATCTACATAACAATAATTTTTAGAACAATGGTTATACAAAAAAGTTATTTTTCAATATCAAGCACAACTGCCAGATTTTTACCAATTGTCCTAGGGAACTTGAAAGGCACACTGTCTAGCTGTGTAGCAGCAATACTGGGCACCTACATCACCAAGACCTTGCTGGTCGTCTTCCACCCGGGAATTTAGGCATCAATTTTTAGGCACGGAAATCAAGACATGTTCCTAACCAGAAATATGCATACCATAACGACCTACCGAGCGTTACCCTTCGGGCTTCAGAACACAGGCCCCTGCTATACACCATCGAAGGCACGCCACACCACTGACGAGCAAATACATACCCCACAAGGTCAACTGGAAGGGATGCAGGTCAAGATGAAAAACTACCCGCGGTAGCTCTGTGTCGTTCACCGGGTGAAGTGAATACAGCGGTGGAGGTCATCACCACTAATATCCAGGAAGTAGCCAACCGGAACATACCCAAGTTTCCCCCGCGTCCTAACACCATCAGGAAGCCGCCAAATTGTCCTGATCAGCCAGAGGGACAACTTGCGCAACATATTCCAGCGATTTCGAGACTACAGCTTGAAACCAATGCAATGGCCCGGCTGATAGCTAACCTCATGAGAGACTGTGGGACCAATTGGGGAGGACTCACGAGGATCATCATCAGTTCTGGAAGTTATTAAGGACATTCGCCATGACAATAAGAACGGTGCGCCTAGCTACGGGGAACGACCTGTTGACATCTGAACAGGCTGAACTCAACAAGCTATGCAGCAAAGGATGCTGAACGGACTGCTAGTATCCCCTGTTGTTCGAGGCATCACACATTTCCATCCATTATACCTTGGTTTCAAAGTATTCATATAGGATCCTGAGCCAAGCCTCTCTTGTGGATATGATTCTGTAGATAATCTTAGCCAGTGGCTTGGAAATATCACGACACTACTTTTACTAGAAATCAGATTATAATAAATGTTATCGCAAATTGCTACCTCGTTTTCATGATTCATTAAAAAGAGACCTTTTATTAATAGATATTAATAATAATATCATGAATATCAATATAACTTAACGTAATATATTATAATAATAGTTAAAAGAATTATAAGCTACCACAAAATGAATATTGGTCCAAGTTATACAAAGTATCACTTTTATATTATTCTTCCATAAAAAATTACTATCAATTTATAAAAAAATTAATGCTTTTCAAAACTATATAGTGCAAAGTGGACATTGAAGATGTCTATAACGTTATAGATAATTTTATAAGGATTTATTTACTTGCTAATAGTGTCTTGCTTGCTTTTAAACTTATGTTAATTTGCAACCTGTCTGTTTTTTAAATGATTGAAGGACAATTTTTTTCTTTGATAAAAAATAAGAAACAATTTTATAATTATTCTCCTGTTTTTCCTCAAATCTCTAATGCAGGAACTAACGGCTTATATGAACTGTACCTTCCCGAACTTTAAATTGTTGAAGAGTAACAAGAAGTGACGATAAAAAAACAGGTAACTGTCTCCCAATGGGTTAGGACTCCAAAGCAAGATATAAATTAGATCACACCGACACATAGAAGTCCGTTTTCGACAGATCAGCAGTTTTGTCAAGAGCTTCAACTAGCTGCTGAGTGTCCAATATACTATGAAGGAAGTTTGAATGAAGAAAATTATGTACTAAAATAGTTTAAATGTTATTCTCATACAATTTTAAGCATATGAAAATGAAATACATTTTTATACATCAATAAATAAAATTTCCTTTAAAAGTACTCCGCTTATCCATGTCCAACAGATCTGCTACTTAGGACTACATTTAGAAAAACGGGTAAATTATATTATAGGTTCCACACTGGATGAGTTTTCGTTAATATAATTAGATGTAGTAAAATAACTCTTCCTTGTTAAAATTCTTCATTTTAATATATCATTAACAACATTTCGGGGCTATCTTAAAATCCAAAATATATTTAAGTTTTTTACAATGCTGGGCCAGGGCTGTTGTGTTAATGTTTTTGACATTTTTAAAATTGCCCGTATGTGTGATCAAATTTGTTTATTAATTTTTCGGAAGTTTCTCCTATATATACCCCTTAACAATTCTGACAATTAATTTTATAAATTACATTTTATTTATCATTATTTTCAATTTTATCTTTTATACTATTAAGGTAATTTCCTGATTTATAATCGTTCTATAAACCTCATTTTAGATTACAATGGTCATATTTTATAATTTTTTTTTTTACTTTATCTTTTAAACCCAGTACATAAATTCATTTTAAATTATTCATAATTTTGATTTCTATAATCTTTCTGTTCTATTTTTTCTTTTATAATATCCTTGTCTAATATTTTATTCTCTTGATATTTATAAAAATCAGTAATTATCATTTGATTATGTTTTGTTAATTTCTCTAAACACTTTCTATTTATATTAGAATTATTATTGATAATGTTATTATTAATTTCTGTGGGTTTCTCTATAATACTATTACTATTCTGCTATAAGGTTGGATCCAAAAATCTTTAGGATAAACATTTTGAGGTTATATGTTGTATATTTGTGCTTTGATATCTTTTAAAAATTCCTATGAAATAGACTAAATTATAGTCCAACACGCAGGCCTAAAAAGGAAATTTTTACCCCAATATTTGATTATTTAGTGAAAACTATATGCAAAATTGATGATTCTACCAACCACAGTTAAGGAGAATAAAAATTGGCTACTGTTTTCAAAGTTAATGAATGAATTTTTCACTCAGGGCTCCATTTCATAAAAACTGATAACACTAAAAACTTGGTGTTTTTGTTAAATACATTACCAGAAACATTTTTCTAAAAAGCAACATTTTTTTTTTAATAACGAAAAATCAATATTTTGTGATTGCATTTTGGCAAATATCGTAAAAATTACAACTCACGCGACCGACAGAGTGAAGTCTATTAGTTCTCATTGAGGAGTATTAGGAGAAACAGTTTACATGATATTCGATAAAATAAATTCACAAAATATCGATTTCTATATGTTCGGAATGAAACTTTTGAACATTATAAAAAAATGTATCCCAGAAACTATATATAGGATGTAGGATGTAGAAGACTGCCAACTCCCAAATTAAAGCTAGTCGAATACATTGTAATACAGTTGATAACTTTTATTTTTTTAGAAGCAACAATTTCCATGATTTAGTTAAATAAAAATGTTGTTTTTTAAAATATTTTGAGCGGTGCTTGCATCACACATTTTTGTTTTGAAAAAGCCATTTATTCAATGCTTAATTGTTATTGAATCAAAATTAAAAATACTATGAATTATTTTGGGAAGCTAGTTATCCTGTCAACTGAAACACAAGTTAAATGTGATAAAAAATAAAAGTAATCATTTAGTAACTAATACGAGCAGAAGATGGTCGGAGGGTGCGGTCAAAATATAACACAAATAAGTTGAAGTACCTTATTTAATCGTACTAACGTTTCGGCCAGAATTTCTAGACTTCATTAGGGCTAAGAACAGAACAAGATAACAACCAATGAATACAGAAAATAAAATATAAACAGAATGACATAAAGTAAATAATTGTAAAGAATGGAATTAATAAAATTAAAGTGATAAAAGAAGTGGAAAATAAAATGTATACATAGAGAAATTGAAAAATAAGGTAAAATGGTTGTAAAACAACCATCTTCTCCTCGTATAAGTCACGCACGGTCAGCTATCTCTCATGATCATTTAGTAATTATTTCCGGATGACGACAGTTAAGATTGAACGAAGTAACTGCGCATGTACTCGCTCATTCAAACTCATATCAGAACAGAACAGATCTGTTGTAAGAATGTAAGATGGCTAATTATTTCAAATAAATAATAAGTAATAAAAAAATAATATAATAAAAAATAAGTAATAAAAAAATTACTTTAGAGGAAGATTTTTATATTTAAAAAAATATTCGCATTTAAGCCCAGTAGATCTACCTCAGTGAGGATAGTACCTACCTGATATTTAAGAAAACTTAATTTTTCATTTATATACCAAATTTAATCGAAATCGTTAAAACCATTTTTGAAAAAATCGAAAAAAAAATATGAATAATCGATTCTATAAAGCGGCATATACGGTCGGTAGATTTAATTGAAAAAGTTGCTATCCTATCCCAGCCATAAGCTCGTCTGAAATATGTGATTTTAGTTTCGTCCTTTTCGTTTATGAACTAGGCTTTTTTTCACGTGAATTCATCCAAAGACACCGATAATTTTGAGAGATTTTGTCATTTACACTCAGAAGACTTCAAAACGTGTATTTTAGTCCAAAACTCTAAAGATGATAGAATACACTTTATTCTTTCTTTTTCTTTTTTTTTTTTTTTTAAGCCTTCAAATCTAGGTATGTTATTTAAGTTCTAGGCTAGCTACGGATATATCCTCCTCGATCCTACTATATTCACAGGACATTTACTAATTGAATTATTCGGTTAGTACAGTTGTGAAATTCAATAAAAAAAAAAAATATATATATATAAATATTGTTTATAATTTGTAAGATAAATTATAAATATTTATAGTCATGTATGTGTTAGTAAAAGTTCAAATTAAAAAAAAATTGATTAAAACTTTTTGTTTTCGATGTTTTCGCAAATTTAATTATGAAGTTGCCCATAGGTCGCACAATATATCGGATTTTCGAATGTTGAAAGGAACGTTGACCAAAAGCTTTTGAGAGCGGTCGGAACAGAGCTATTTCAGAGCAGTGCATATTGAAAGGCTAGTACTCGGAAAGATCACGCTTTTCAAAATACACACCAAACCGATGCATGGTGAATTGGAAACTTAAACTTGGCAAATTTTTTACTTGTTTAAAATCCTTATATGTATATTTTTTTTATTTTATACCAGATCGGCCTGGTGAGCCTTACATGGTTGATATAACCGTTATATTATGTATTTTTTTTTTAACAGTTGATTATGAGGGGGTATAGTCTAGTACAAAAGACACCCCTAACTATAAACAATGTTATTATTAAAAGAAGAAAAAAATAAATAGATAAGAATAATGCTTCTTAATAAAAGAGGAAAGTAAAAAATTAATAACAAAAAATAATGATATTGGTACACCTAAATAAAACAAACAATTGCCCACTAATAGTAAAAAGAAACAAGTTAATTTGAAAAAGGGACGGAAGAAAATAGAAAAAAAAATAATAATAATAATGAATAAATAATATGAGTAATAATAAAAAGTAAAATAAAGGTAGTGTGACTATGAATTAATTTTATATTTATATAAATTTATAAAAGAATGTCCTGCAGCAGTCTGGGATTCAGTCTTCGGGTTGAGGTTGGGTTTCCCAGGCTGTTGGTCACTGCTCCTATAACTGTGGGCAATTGGGAGTGGAACTTCATGAACCGTTTTTTTATGTATTTCTCTATTGACTCCATACGTAATTCGCGATGCAATTGGCTATTTCTTATGAACCAAGAAACATTAACTGCGATTCTTAGGACTTTATTTTGAAAAGATTGTAGTTTTTTCCTTTTCGTGAAGGATGCCGCTCCCCAGACTTCACAGCCGTACATCAGCAGTGGCCTGAGAATTGTTTTAAATATAAGAACAGTTGTTTCTGGCTTTAGTTCGGAATTTCTGTTTAGGATAGGATATAGCATTGCTAACCTTGCATAAGTTTGAGTTAGTTTGATGTTGATATGGTGATTCCAGGTAAGGCGGCGATCTAAGTGAATTCTCAGGAATCTTACTGTTTCACTGGCAGGATTCTATTTCACATTTTTACCTTTGAGGATTAGATCCGGTGGATTCAAATCCTTCATAACTTGATTAAACATAGTTTTTTAAAAAGAAAAAATATAGAATAACCAAGTTATCAAATAAACAAGTATTTTATTTTCTTCTTACTTCGTTGCAACATCAAACATCAATTCTAGTAGTTGCATTTTCTTAGGACACATGAATTGATAAAAAAGTTTCTAGTTTTCATTATCACTTGAAGAATGAAGTACTCTTTAAACATTTAAAAATTGATTTATCCTCTATCTTCAATAATCACCTTAATTTAATTTAAGCAAACTATTATTTTTGAAATAATATTTGAATTATTAATAGAAGTATGGAAAAAATAGAATCTAATATGAAATATCCAATTAAGACAAAATGCCGGGAGGTTATGCCACGATTGGAGTATCTTAAGGTATGCTCTTTTATTTACAAGCGATTTATTGACGAGCGAACGAATATTTTTATTTCATTTTAGGTTTCTATGTTTGATGAATCATAAACATCAATTTTGACCGAAAGTGTGGATTACAAAGGTTCAATACTAAAAAAATAAAACGGTATTGAATTTTAAATTCAATTAAAATTACAAAATTAAGTTCTTTTCTCAAAAATAACAACTACATTTGGGAAGAAATTGAGCCTTCGATCGCCAGTGTTTTCTTTCAATCACGACCTGTCAAAACTGAGAGGAATAATATTATTTGGTTAGTGTATTTTTTTCTATATGTTTCCAGGAACCGAATATACAGAGTATAAAAATTCCAAGCCTTTCTGGTATTCACATCGGTATTTCGATAGCCCTCCTCTTGAGCCCTGGGGGCAACCTCGTAGGGGCTACCGACCGCTTGAGGGTATGCATGCGAATAGGATCATTCTTGTTTACTCTGCAAACAAATTGGATAGTTTTCTTAGGATAAAAATAACTGTTTATGTCAAATAACTTTAGATTTCGTACACAATTTTTATACATCTTGTATCATTTTTACGAATTATTTATTTACAACTCTACCTATTTGGCAAAGTAGGTAATGTCTATAGAAATGTATGACAAAAAACAAAAAAATTATAAATATAAGTAGTTAAAAACAATTTTTTTTTGTTTTTTTTTTAAAAAGACACGGATAGACCCATAGCTAACCGTATGTGGGATTTTTACTCATTAAAACCACCGCCCTACACCTGTTCATTCCTCTCCACGGGACCGCCGCTAGGCATTACTTCGTAGAGGGAAATGGCTGAGTGCCGCCTCGCTTTCTTCACATGCTTTTCCCGTTTCCATCTCCTCTCTTCCTCTCTCAACCTCTTGAGGACGATTGTGGTGAATCTCTTCACTGCATTCCAATGCTGGTCTTAGAGTACGTTCTCTGGTGTGATGAGTCCTCTACACACTCTCTCCAATTCACTTCTTTCAGCTACAAAGCGAATGCAAGTAAAAAACCCGTGCTCCGCGGTTTCCTCGACTGTCTGACATCCAGGGCATTCTGCGGTATTGTCCAATTTGAAGCGGTACTGGTAGGCTCTAAAGCATCCATGTCCGGTCAACAATTGGGTTACGTAAAAATCCACTTCACCATACTGGCGGCCATACTACGTGCCCACATCGGGTATTAACCTGCGAGTCCACTTTCCGGAATCTGCAGCATCCCAACGTGGCTGCTACTGGTCGATGGTTATTTTTCGCTCTTCCTCTCTGGAAAAGTGTAAGCGTCGTCCATAATTCTTTCTTCAACAAGGAGTTCCACAGGCTGCATTCGGGGTATCACGCACACCGCTTCGTAGGAAACAGTTCGAAAAGCACTAACAGTCCTTAAAGAAACCCTGCGATAAACTGAAACCAATTTTCACCTGTATGATTTGGTAGCCATCGCTTCTTTCCAAATTGTGTGTGTGTGTGTCTTATATATTTATTAGATTATAATAACATGAATTTAAATATTGTATATCCGATTTTTTTTTAATTCAGTTATTCTACCCTACTAAATACTTAAGACACAATTAACAACATTAAATTAAAACAGACAATATTCAAAATATAAATAACAGTCTGTCTACCTGCTCGAAAAAAACGGTTACATGTGGAAAAACCTAAACAAATCCCACCTTCATCTCAAAACCTATTCAGTTCTTGCCTAAACCTGAAAATAGTATGAACACAATGTAGAACATACTGCAATAGAAAATTGTTTTTATTAATTCATGTTTTAATTGTAATATGTGTTAATCAGAAATTACACTATGTACTTGTACTTTTATAGCAATTATTTGAAGAAAGTATTTGTTTTAAAAAATTTCTCATTATATAAAATCTCATTAGAGCAATAAAATACAGTGCATTCAAATAAAATTCAAAGATTTGATGCATTGTTTTCTTTCATGCTGTTGTAAGATCTTTTGATTTGATATAACGTTTTCTTTATATGTTTCAAGTGTTTTAAGGTAGATAATGTTATGCTGATTGACTTTTAGCAGTTCCTTCCTGTTTAAAATAAACAAAAAAACCCTTTACCTTAACTTTTAGTATCATATAGAAACGTGATGATGTAATGTTCATATATATAGAATAAGTCAAAATTTTTGACCCTAAGCAGTTGAATGAACTAAACTTAGAGAAACCTCACCTTTAACTAAAGTTTACTCGAAAACTTTTCAAAGATGAATTAGTAACCTTTTGTTTTTCAGATTGTAGGCGTAATTTTACCACGTTTGATTAGGTTTTATACTTGCTAATGAGTTCTAAACTTTTCTTTTAATTTACGGTAGCGGTAGAGGTTCGAGTTTCTGTTTATTAATTTCCTGAGATGGTTTTAACAAAGAATTTTAATGTCAGATATTTCCTTGAGACAATCTTTAAAATTTGTAAAAGTGTTTCTTTTAATTAATTTTATCTATCTGAGACCGACCATAGACGAGGAGCTTCAAGCAGTGTCACCTAGGAGCGCCACTCATATTTAGTTATGAAAATATTGTATTGATTTATTTTTTAATACCTAAATTATTTTTATCATACACAGGTAAATAGCATCAAAACAGTAAATACTTTGAACTAATAAAGAAAGTTGTTAAAGGGAAATATATTGAACCACAAATAAATGCGTTCTCACAGGCGGTGCCTTTCACCGGCCTTTTTAGATTTAACAGAATCATTACTCCATCGTAAAACGTTCAATATATTCTATTAAGCCATTAATAGCCTCTATCTGTTACCCCTCCTCCGTATCTATCGGAATAGTACCCGGCAGGACGAAGGCAACCTCCTGCATGACCTGGTGGCTAGCTACCCCCAGGCTTGCATATCTTTCTCGGAGAGCTCATGAGAAATATTAACTAACCCTTGTTATCCTTATTAATATAAATAAAAGCTAAATCAGAATGAAAAAGACACATATTTTTTTATGTCGATCACGTCAAACATGATTGTTTGAATGAAATCGTTAAAAAATAAATTAACATAATTTACAATAGGCAACTAAAATGAAATAATATAACTTAGTAAGCCATACCACTAAACTAGGAAAATATTTCATGATTGATTCATAAGACATGATAAAATTAACATGATATATAATCCACAAACAGTTTAACACCCTCAAATTGATTATTGTTATAAAATTTACAATTTGTTTCAATTCGAAGGTTAATATTTATTTCCTATGTACGTTTTTTATCGTGAAATCCTATATATATTTTATCATCTTACACATTTTTTTTTTGTTTGGTGTTAGGGGTTCTTCCCTAAACGTTAGAATGACATATGGTTATAGTAGTTACATAGGCTCGTATGTTATATGATCCATGTAAAATATTTTACGTTGATTATTTTATAATTATTTTTTTATTATTAATATTTTTTATGTAAAATATTTTATATCGATTATGGCTATGTAACAACACTTAAGATGTATCATCCTGAATGTAGGTCACATGTGTGAAGTGGAAAAATATAGGAAGGATTTCACAATAGATAACGAACGTTGAAAATAGAATATTATAAAAAACCTAACAAAAAAGAGGGTAGTCTTACCATATTGGTTCAATAAATCTCTGAAAATTTACTGAAGAAGTTAAATTTATCCCAGAGATTAAACTTTATCCCTCAATCTGAGTCCTAACCTAGGCCCATTGCGACTCCACTGCGAAGGGGAACGAGGAGATTGAATCGAAGAAAGCAAATGTATAATTCAAGAAGGATCCGAATGTGGCTGCTGTAGTCGAATCCTTCTTCGTGGATAATCTAGTCTCCCCTTTGCTACGAAACGTATTCCGGGAAAGGTAAGGTATATTGAACTGCGATGAGAGCAAGTGTAATATTTCATTAATTTCATAATTGAAATAACAATTAATTATTCCGTAAACTAGATTAAATAGAATCTGGAATGGATACGTTAAAAAAAAAATAATCGTTAACGACTGAGGTATTCATAATTTAAAATGTATCAAAATTTCCTTATCTACCTACACATTCTTTGTACATCTTATTAAACCATTGCCTAGCCTCTTCTTCCTCGCTCTTGTGCTGTGAGCCTACTGCTGATTCGTGCTGCATTGTCTACTACTGCACTCCGATTCTGCTCCCTAGTCATCATTAAAGCCACTAATTTTTCAGTAACTTTTTTTTTTTAAGTAAAAAAGAAAAAGGACAACAGAAGAAGGAATGTTCTACTGTTTTTTGTTAAAATAAAAACACACTAGGTAAGAAAAAAAAATTATATTTAACAATGCATATGTAAAGCTGGTATAATCTGGGATGTTATAGAAACTCTTTCGATAAAATTTATTTACCGGAAATGCAACTTTATATCGTCCATTTTAAACATTTTTCAAAAAATCATTCCCATAATAATTATTTGAAATAATACTAATTAAAAACCAATAAATGTGAAAAAATTTGATAATAAAGTAAATGAGGAAATGGAGAAATAGAGAAAGTCCAGTGGAGAAGT
>NW_027107903.1:215353-220082 GCF_000696795.3 Halyomorpha halys | reverse complement strand
GAGAGAGAGAGAGAGAGAGAGAGAGAGAGAGAGAGAGAGAGAGAGAATAAGTTTTATGAAAACAAATAGAAGAAATAAAAATATTTTTTAAACATGTTAAATTCGTCAGGAAAAAAAAGATAATTGAAATAAAAATGTATACCCTCTGGAAATATTACGTATGTAAAATATAACAAGTCGATTACAAAATAAAATTATTTTTAAATTAAAGAAAAACCGTTGTAACTGGCTCATGAACGGGGATATCGAAAATGAACCTAACACACGCAATAAATACCCTCTGAAGAATTAATATATCTTTGCCTTGAGTATACATTGGAACCTGACCGTGTCCTACTTCACGTATCCCGAATGTATGTTGAAATATTAAATTACAATGAGTGTAGAAGGTGGGATGTTAAATTATGAGACACTTTTACCTTGAGTAATGGGCACAAGTATTTACGAGAAACCAGAATAAAATCGTTGAGGGCACAAACAGGTTAGCATATTAGTAAGTGATAATTAATTATAATGTTAAATAATAGAAATCTATCTCATACGTGAATATAAATAGTTCTCTTATCTGGTGACGTCTTCGCTGTCGCGGTAACGTCTTCTTCACTTCCTTCGTCCAGGTTCAGTGGTGGGCGAAAATGGTAAAACCGTGTATCTTCGACTGGTGTCAAAAAGACGTGTTTCTCCCTCAGTGGCTGGCCAGTGTGTCGTCGGTTGTGGTGGGAAGGTAGGGGCAAGGCTGGTCCTGGCTTGCATGCTACGATAGATAATATATGAAGGCGGCTTCGCAGTCGCGGTGTCTTCGGGAATTTCCGGTGTTCGCGGCACGGGGAGCATCAGAAAATGAGACTCCCTACCCCAACTTTATACAAACTCAAAAAATGTACGCCAAAATTAGATTATACAAATCCGACATACCGCCCTCGGCGGAGATGCGGTCCTCACCTCGGCCTGTCGCAGATCGTTCTGAATCGCGTCGTAGCTCGTCTTCCAACCAGGTTTCATCGAAGAAACTCCCTGAGATGCATAAATCAGAAGATTGTCAGGGGCATTAAATAACTATCTTCGGTTCGTCCCTGATATGGCGGAACACGTGGTACTCCTCAACAATTTGATAAGGAAGGGTAGTGCGATAGTAATAATACCAGCCATTGAAGTCAATATACGAAAATGTATTGATCAGTTGCAGAAGGAACCAGTACTAGCGTTTCCTGACTTCCAAAAGCAGTTCACGCTCACAACAGATACTAGTGAGTTCGCGCTGGGAGCAGTGTTGTCAGAAGAATGTGAGGTAGGAGCGTGTCCCGTGGCCTACGCTAGTAGGCGTCTCACAGAGCCAGAAGCACGTTAAAGTGCGTTGAAACGAGAACTACTAGGGATAGTATGGTCAATAGAGCATTTCCGACCCTACTTATTCAGGAAACGAATTAGGGTCCAAACGGACCAACGGCCCCTGCAATGGGTGGGAAAGCTAAATGAATCATTGGTGAGAATTACAAAGGGGAAGAAACGTCTGGAGTTGGAAGACAGTTTTTGAGAGAAAAAGAACAGGAAGGAAGAAGAACAGCAATCCGTTGGAGAATAGAACGAGGAGGAGACATCTGCAGAAGCAAGTTCAAACGACGAAAGACCGACGGAAATGGAATTACTTGTAGAGGCCATGACATGAGACGGCAGATAATTTAGAAGACAAAAACACGGGGTTGTTGAAGATAGAACATAGCAAGTGTGGCGGTAGTTCCATTACGACGATTTGTTCTCAACCGGGTGTTAAAGAGGACAAAATTTGCAGAGCACGGAAAGAAGCATCCGCCTCCAGTAAGATCCACTGTTTATAAGTTGTAAACGCGACCGTATGGGAAAAGATGGAAATTCAGCGGCTATGGAAAATGGAAAATTCATACGGGGTAGAAAGATCGTTTATTCGATGGTAAATACCCTGAGAGACCCGGAACATCAAAAGGAAGTAATCTTGGCGTATCACCAAGGAAAAACTAATAATCGTGCGCTGAACGAGACTCTACAAGCATTGTGGCCCATATATTTCTGGTGGGGCATGAAACGCACAATCCTGGAAATTTATGGAAAATGCAATGTGTGCCTCAGGACGAAATATGATCGGCATCCACCATGTACAGCCCAAGAAGAGATTCCTACCGCGAACGCGCCGCTCTTCGACTTACAGGTGGATTCTTTCATCTGGAAAGGCTAGAAGAGGGTTACCGTCATCGATTTATTCTGTAAGGTGGCCATGGCACACCCAGTAGAGACAAATCAGCGGAGGTGGTTTTAAGAGCCCTTCGGACATGGTTCCAGTTCTATGGCGTTTCCGAAAGAATTTCTTCCAACAGTGGGAGAGAATAAGACAACGCAAGCATCAGAGAGGAAATGAGAATTTCGAGAGTGGTGTGGTACCTCAACACTCCTCAACATCCAAAGAGCTACGGAGGAATTGAGCGACTTCATAGCACCCTAAGTGACCACCTACGAGTGTACCAGCTAGAAAGGGGACTGGAACCTGCTGCAGCAATTGAACGGGCAGTTGCAGCATACAACCACTCCATACACACAGTTACGGTTTTTTTTTCCGCATTCGAAATTTTTACGGAATGCGGGGGCGTCGACGGGACTACCGTAGTACTTTGCCCGGAGAGATTGTAATGGCTGTTTGTCTTGGGCCAAAGTTAGGGACAGGATTTGCAGGGAAAGAAGTATAAGAGTTACGCAACATAGCTCGAATGTCCAAGATATGATGGGTAAAATAAATATTGGGACGGTGGTATATAGGAAAGTGGGAACTAATAGAGAGAAAGAGCTGCATGAGTGCCCATTCAAAGTTATCGTCATTAGAGAACACAATATTGTTATAATAGAAAGTCTCAAAGAGCCTAGAAAGAGGAGAACTGTCCATATTGAACAGTTAAAACTGTTAAGCTCTTATACAAATTACTTGTTATCGGGTGATACCAAATTACTTCTCTCGGGCTATTTACTTAATAGCTTTGCTTTGGCTTGGAGGACACGCAGAGATCGACAAGCTAACTGGACTGTTTTTTTTTTCACAAAGGCAGGTGAAATCCTAATTAGGCTCAATGGCAAGTCTGGCTGGAAAGATAATCTACTTTCGTCGCTTTAACTGCGTTCCACTTTTTACAAGAGCCTTTTAATTTATATCTAAGTAATAGCTGTTTTATTTCAACAAATATAAACAATTATATTTTATTAAATTATATTAAAATAATGTATTAAAATTATTTTAACATAGTTATCTATTAACTACGTCAATTCTAATTGTAACTGTATAAAACGTAAATTATAATTGTTAATTCGTAATTGTAACTTTCCCACTTTGTAATTGTAACTTTGTGAATATATCATTTGTAATTTACTAACTTTGTAAATCCAGCCTAAATGACCCTAGTACTCGAAGTATAAATACATATTTAACAAAAAGATAAATAAATAACATTATTTTTGATAAAAGAGTGATTTAAACCTACTTCTTCACTTACTAGACTAACGGTCTAAAGTTCCAATTTAATACAAAACACTGAGCTACATGACTACAACAAGGCATATCTGTACATTTGGGGTTAAGCTTTGGGGCTCTACTAAACCTTCGAATTCCTCTCGTATCCAATCCTTACAGTCCAAAATCCTTCGTAAAATCCTCAATAATCCTTACTTTTTCACAAATAACATCATACATGAAGACCCTAATGTTCCATATGTAACCGAACTAGCCCGATCCATATATTATTCTAAACTCCCTAACCACCCAAACCAACTAATTTCTAACCTTGCTTCTTCTTCCATTCCTTACAGTTCTTCGAGGTGCCTGAAAAGAAGATGGCCACGAGTGCCTGCTAATGTAGAAACGTCCTTGGAGTGCTACCAATAGTTTCTTTACACGCCAGTATCACTCCATTATAACTGAGATAAAATATACTGAATGTATAATTATATACAACTGTAAATTTCAATAAAGATATTTTTAAAAAATCCTACTTCTTGATAATTTCTCCTAGTCAACCATTGGTAGTTATATGTGATTTTCTCAAACAAAAATTTATTTTGACAACGGTTACATGTTTCTTTTTATGGTTAAATTTTATAACCAATAAAAATAGACGGTTTTTATCCGATTTCTTATCTCTCACCTTTCTATCGTAAATTTCAGAACAAGTCTCCGTTTCGTCATCGAAATATCAGACTGAGGATTCATCACCTCAACTAAAATTATTACCTCCATGAAAGGAGTTTCATCTCTCCGCTTGCGTAATTATATCTGCGGTGCCTAATATTAATATCTTAAACCGTATCGATAGTGCTCGATGCTAATTCCTTAGCATGAACAATATCTCACTCGATTCCTCTTCACTCTCCCATTTCCTATGATCACGCTTATCAAGAATATACCTTATTAGGGCCTTCTGAGAACATAATACAGAAAGAAACAGATCAGTGTTACTTTAATAACTCCCTGCATATCTAGAACCATTTAGGTTTTAGAAAAAGATAGTTGACCGTATGAAGTAGATTGGAGGAAGATAGTCCGAGTGGCGGTCAATAAAGGTATGGATAGATATCTGTATCCACTCAAGAAGTATATCTTTTCTTTGCCTGCCCTTTCCGTTCGTTTTTCTGCTTATAACAGCAGAATTTCATTCTTATCAGGTTATTCTAGACTATTGTTCTAAAATATATACAGACTATTGTTCACTTTTACATA
>NW_027107903.1:199394-215303 GCF_000696795.3 Halyomorpha halys | reverse complement strand
TATATATATATATATATACATACATACATATATATATATATACTATACCTCACCTATACCGTACCTATACCACTTATGTATGAAGTACGCCTTCAAGTGAAGGGCAAGCGCACATTCGCTGTTTATTAGCTTATGGAATGTTGTGGACTGTATATAATGAAAATAAAACATGGTTAACTGAAAACGAAGATCTATTGTCTAAGTTACAGATTATGTAGGGCGTGGCGTAAATAAAACATTTATTGTTAGATAGTGGTAATTAACTTATGATAACTGGGCTATGAAAAATTTTAGATGTTGATGATGATGATGGATGTTAATATGATGATGTATGTCAACGATATACATCGAATTAGGTGGACTTACTTTATTCTCCTATTACTCCCTCTTTATTTCTTCATTTCTCTATAATTCCTTCATTCCTTGATTTCTCTCTCCTCTCCTCTACTCTGGGAGGGGACACTTCAGAGTCTCTCTACTCATTTTACACTGAAGATGATAGTGAAGAAAAAAGAGAACTGTTATTGGCAAGAAAATATGGCAGAAAAGCGCTGGAGGATATGCTTTTTTTGTTGGCCACATGGGGCGCTGGTAGCACCTACATTATGGGAACCCCCTAATCCATTTCAGTGTTTCCGTGTTATTCGAAACAACTTACCTGTTTTACATTTTACATCTACATTTCTACCATATTCAATACTAGTTTGATGAGTAGTTTTCTACTATTTATTTGTATAGATCTATATTGAGAACTTACATTACACCTGGTTATATTTATTAACAACTTGTCTCCAGTCTACCAACATTAAATTTCCTCATATTGTTATTATTAATATTTTATTATTTTTATTTTTTTTTTTTATATACTTTATAAACTTAACATTTTTTTTGAAATGTTTTCTAGTTCTACTGTTTTGGTTATTATAAAATGTTTATATCTTGTTTTCTTATTTAGCTCTGACAAAGCTCTGCAAAGTGAGACGAAACATTAATTCAATAATTAGATTTTTGATACTTTTATTGCCCACCACCCGGACTATCTTCCTCCAACAGAACCATTTAGATACACAAAAAGAAAGTATAAGCACGATCTACAACTACAGTCGATAAAAAAGTTGTTCCAAGTGTTCGAGCTTCCCTCTCCTCCTTCACTAAAAAAGTATGTTTGATTTATTGTTTATGGATAATTTACAAGCCAAAAAGAAATATTTGTATCCATTTTTGTCTAAGTCGGATATTTTGATGTAGGTTTTATATTTATATATTTTTAAAAAAGTAGTATTCATTAGAAATTGCCACAACGCAATTGTAGTGAAGACTAAAATTACGTTATGCTAATTTCTAGTTTATCATTCTCCAAGATGAAATACCCACAACTGTTTATTATTAGTCATAATATTAACACATTGATTAGACAGATATGATATTGATATAAAAATATACATAATATTAATTAGTCAAAATATTAAAATTAAATTTATAATTTATGATATTAATTTTACTTTGAATGTCATTTTCTTTAATAGTAGTTCAGTTTATGTAATAAGAATAAGAGTTGCAGTGTATTTTATTTTGGAAGTATATGAAGTATATCGTATCCTCTACCAATATTGAACAAATCCGTACGCTTGGAACTCTTACAGTTGTTTTAGGCCTTTTCTATCTTAGTGCAAATAAAAACTATTCAGCAAGCAGGTATATCCAAAACATGTTGTAATATTTTGTGTTTGCGTAAATGTTGAAAACAGTTTTTTAGTTTGTTTACCAACGATATGTTGTGGGGGTATTTCTTTGCTCGAACAGAAATACCATAAACGAAGATTAAGAATAACATTTACACATAACAGGAAATAAATTAAATCAAATAAAAAATGAAGTGACTTTAAATTTTATTAATATTTACATTCTCCGATAAACAAAATGCATATAAAAATGCTGTGTAACAATACCGTATAACATTTATTTTAGTATTCCTCCTCTGAGAATAAATATACAAATACGACCATTAAATACATAAACAACATTCATCAATATGGTTTTCTTATTACTGAATAAGCTAAAGAAAGAAAAAACAGTTGATTGGTAATCATATATTTTTAGTTTAATAAACACATTACATAGTTTTTACTAAATATTGAAGTTCATCTTTTAAAAGAATCAATTATCATTTTGAATAATGTTTAGGCCAAAATTAAAATTACGAACATAAGTATTGTATAGAATGCATATATATAATATATTGTATAGAAAAAAATATTATATTAATAATTTTTTTTTATAATCCATATATTTATAACCTTTCTTTTGACACTATGCTGTTGTACCCTCAACCTCATTTTTTTAATCTTTCCACTAACTGCCTTGTTTTGATTATGATATATAATTATTTTGCCACAGCATTATAACATGAGCATAACTATTTGCTCCTCTTGTCCCATATAATTGATGTAAAGGAGCCCTTCTCTTTGTCACCGATATGTAGTAGCTATACAGATGAAATGATTGCAATCAATAAAAGCTTTAATATATGTCATCCCCCCCCCCAAAAAAAAACGATTCATTGTCAGTCCTACACAGCTTAAGAAATATTTTTAAATGAAACCAAAACATATATTATTCATTACAATCCGCCAACAGGATTTTTTTCGTCTGGGTTCCTGGACACTACGGAATAGCTGGATTTGGTAACGAAGAGGCCGATAGAGCAGCAAACGTGGTGATTTGTAATGGAATTCCATCTCGCCGAGTGCCTGTTGACGATTTCATTGCCCTCATTAAGCTGAGGATTAAATTTAAAGGGGGACAAATATGGGCAAATATAACTGATAATAAATTAAGGGAAATCAGAAGTGACTTCTCCCATTGGATATTATTAACTAGAACGATGTGCAGAGAGGGAGGGATCAGAAATGATGCTAATTGCCCCTGTACCATATTATAACAAACCTGGAAGTGCAATCAGGAAAGTGGTTAACTCCTGGGAAAAAAAAGAGAAGGAAACATACTGGACGCTGAAACCAGGTATGAAACAATCCAAACATTATCAGAGGAAAAGGCAAAATTTTACTTTAACCTTACTAGAAATGAACTGAGGACGATAACAGGCCTCCTCACGGGGCACTGCCCCTTAAAATATCATCTTAAGAAGATGAGCCTGGTGGAGGATTCCACCTGTAGTCTATGTATGGAAGACGAAGAAAAGGCAAAGCACATTCTGTGTGAATGTGAACCCCTTGCATTCCGAAGATTACAGTATCTGGGACAGGACAGAATGGAACCTGAAGACATTTCTATAATAATAATAATAATGCGCAGAGAGGAGGTGATTTTGACGCGTATATCCTTTGCTAATTCGGAAATTTGGTCGATAATGACCCATACCTGGTTCGTGGTTTGAAAAAATTAAAAAAAAAAAGGCCTAATTTTGCTTGGTAACAAACAGGATTATTGCTGACTTGGTACGACTTTGAGAGGAATGTACAACGATAATTTTACATCAGGTATATAATAATGTTGAAATGAAGTATTCTAAACAAAATAAAAATCAAATTTGGAACATTAAATAGAGCTTTGAGCAAACATTCGTAAATTTATACAAGAGGGTTAATTATGTATTTATGTGCATTAATATTGAAATACGCCTAATGATTAGTAAAAGTCGATAATTGATTACAACAAAAATGATTTCAAAAACAGTATGAAACGTGAACAAATAAAATAATAAATAACATATTAAATAGCTTGATCAATACAAAAATTAGTTATTGCGATAACTAGTAGTATTTTACAAAATAAACACAGGTTTATAATAAAACTACAAATAAAAAATAATGCTATCAAAATATATTGTATCATAGCGCAGTTGATTATAAATATTTGATACCTAATAAAAAATAATTTGAAATATTTCATTAAAAAATTTTAATTTCATTTTATTTTAGGTAATATTACTGTAACAATTATGTTCACTAAGATATCTTATTTGGTCAGTAACAAAGACCCGGGCAAGTTTATCCGGAATAAAATCTTCAAACATTGGCCAAAGTTACTTAACAAATGTCTCCTGAAATATTAACAGCCAATGTTTTTGCAATTCTATGTGTTATAGTAATAAAAACAAAGGGTATTGATAATATGACAAGACATTGATGGACAAAAACATTCAAGGGAAATGTTGAAAAGACATTTTTTGTATCAGTCATGAAATTAGTTAGATGAAAGGAAGATGGTCTGAGTGCGGTGATAATATATCTAATTGTTTATTTACTATCACCATTTTTTTGTACTACACACGATAAATCAAGAATCTTCAAAATTAATTATATATCGTTATAAACTGAATTCTTGCTTTTCCTGTATACCAATTTTAAGCCCCAGTTCTTTTTCATATACAGTGTAATCTCGGTATTTTGAACACTCCAGTAATCCGAAATGGCGTAAAAAAAATTCCTTTTTTTTTTTTTTAGAAAACTCAGCAGGCAATAACATTTTTGTTTACGAATAAAAGTGCACATGCGTAAAGGACATGTTTTTCTAATTATTTTAAGCCATAAACCACTTCGGGGTCATTATTGCCTTGATTTCCGAAACTTTTATTTGACTTTATTTCCTTAATATTCGAAATTTTTAATAGTCCTTATTGTCTTAATTTCTGAATTGTGTCTTTATTTCGATATTAGAATATCTAATTCCTAGAGAAGCCACTAGAATATATTAGGTTGGAATTATAAATACATAATATCAATTGTATAAATCATTTCATTCTGTAAAACTAATTTAATTAATAGCAGAACTACGTATAGCACAAATTCATTGGTGAACTTATTTATTTATTATTTTTTTTTTTTTATCACGTTTTGAATAAATCCATACAAAGAGAATTTTTTTTTTTATTTATACTTTTTCACTTATAAATGAACAATCTTACAGTTTTAACAAATTAAATCATCAATTATTATTACTGGGGATTTAAAAGAGAACAATTTAAATGAAAATAATAATTTTTTGATATTCTAAAGTATCGAATTTCGACTAAAATATGTAAAAAAATTAAATAAATAAAAATAGTTATGTACATTCATATTTTTGATTTTTTTACACCATTTTTTCCTAATACTTTCTGTAATCCGTACACCATCTTGCAACAATTAGTTTGGTTTACCGAGATTACACTCAATATCAGGTATCATAAACAGTGAAACGAAAATGAACGTCATTTTAAAAAGAAATAAAAAAAAAATCTTAATAATTAGGCCGTCTAAATGCGACAAGTTTATTTTAGATGTTTATTTATTTATTACACATATATCTTATTACTAATATAATTTTAAAATATCAAATTTTCAGAATTATTACAACATTTGTTTGGTTTGAAACTTGTACTAAAAATAAATAATTAAATACATTTTTGTATATAAATTATAAACATATTACATTTTAATAAATTAATAGACAGGTCATTGATCTTATACCAGTTCAGTTTAAAAACCAAAATTATAATTTTGACTAAATAATTAATAAATTGATGAAATATATACACTCAAAAATATCAATAATTTCTTCTTCTATTATTGATTTTCATAAAATCACCCTGTACAGAAAATATCAAATACTTATTTCTTATAAATATACATTCAACACTTATACACCAATATTTATTTTGATTTAATAAATGTTCCATTTATTATATATACAACTATTTACATACACGGTTTGTTAATACATATCTGTTAATTAATAAAATTACATTTAGTTGACATACAAAATATTTATTTTTTTTTTTTTTTATGAATATGTATTCATGATCGTGAAAATTCCAAAAGACGAAATGGTTCTTAGAGAAGTCAGCTAAGAGCAGAAAGGACTGCAGACAGTAAAGTGAGTAATCCAAGGTTTGCTGCAGTAGCTGCACAACCATGTTGCATTGCTGCTGGTGTCTCTCCTGTATTTCATACAAATAATAATAATTAATAAGTGTTGTAAATTTAAAACAATAATATGTAGTTTAACATAGAAGTTTTAATTTATAAAAAGAGAGAGTTAATTGGTAAAACACATAAACATTTCATATAATTTTAAATATAACATCAGATAAATATTTTGGTACACCATTAAAAGTTCTAAAGGTTGATACAGTATTGAAGTTCTGTAAATTTGCTCATTTATTTTTTTTTTTTTTAGGATGCTAATTACGAGTTTATCTAACTGACCTCAATTTGTTTTCGAAAGAATAAAAAAAAGTAATATAAATATATATTGTTATTTAATTTTGTTTTAGTATCATTTTATACTAAATACATGATGAGAAAAATACAAATAATTTTAGTGCTTTTGATTTTTTCGTTTATCTTTCGTTTTCAGATACACAATATATAAATACGTAAACGAAATTATTTTCTTTTATGTATTATAAATTAATTCATATACAGATATGAAGCATTCAAGTTATAAGCAAATTTTTGATCTTGATTTTTTTATTATAATTCCGGAAAATAAGATCACAAAGTTGAAACCTAAAAAACATAAATGAACGAAGTTTTATAAATTAATTTGAATACTTTATAACTAGATTCGTTTCTGTTTATCATATAACTAAGCTAAAAAAAATAAATGTGGTCGTTCTTCAACGGTGACTCAGTAAAAAATACAGTTTCTATAATGATATACTCCAGCTTCATTTTGGTTCCTAAAAAAAAGTTTTCATAATTTATTATTATTATACTGAGGTTCGGGAATTCCTTCCTCACTTCGACCCAGTTGGTTCTTTTGTGAGTTACCCCTCTTTTCACTAGATATCCCATATGAATCCGTTAGGTTTGTTCTAGAAATATCATTAGGTTCCATTCTGTCCTGTCCCAAATACTGCAATGTTTGGAAGGCAAGGGCTTCACATTCACACAGAATGTGCTGTGCCTTTTCATCGTCTTCCATGCATAGACGACAGGTGGAATTCTCCACCAACCTCATCTTCTTAAGATGATATCGTAAGAGGCAGTGGCCCGCAAGGAGTCCTATTATTGTCCTAAGTTCATTTCTAGTAAGGTTAAGGTCAAATTTTGCCTTTTCCTCTGATATTTTCCCATATTGCTTCTTGCCTCGTTTCAATGTCCAGTATGTTTCCTTCTCTTCATGTTCCCAGGAATCAACCACCTTCCCGATTGCACTTCCAGATATGTTGGAATATGGCTCAAAACCAATTAGCATAATTTCTGACCCCTTCCTTGCTAGGGTATCTGCCATCTCGTTTCCTTCAATCCCCTCATGTCCTTGGGTCCACTTCAAGGTCAGTTTATTGCCTCTGGCTAATTCCTTTAGTCCCTTCAGGCAATTCCCCAATAGCCGTGACTTTATAGTATAGGCGCATTATTGCCTTAAAAGCAGCCTGGCTGTCTGATATTATATAAATGTTTTTTTTCCCTTTTGGATTGTTTTTAATATTTTCTATTGCGTGTATTTTAGTCTGGAAGAATTAGAAGAAGAACACACTAGGGTTCTTTCACGATATAAGAAAAATAACAAAAAAATAATAATAATTTATATTATGCTATTATATTTTAGACTGAAAATAAATTTTTAACTTGTTAAATCTCAGGAAAGTTCATAACTTAAATTACAATTAATTATAATACATATAATTAAATATTTAAACACATAAATATGATATTTAGCTGCATTTTATTTCAATAATGTCATTCAGATTTTCAATATATCTTTAATTTAGATTTATTGTTAAAGTTTCAATTAATTTATACATTTATATGAAGTTAATTTAAATACGTTAAATACGCAGATAATTTACTATTTAATTTTTTATCTATTAACAAAACATTAATTTGAAGCTAGTCACTATCAATCATGAGAAAAAGGAGAGACTGACGCTTTTACTATCTTTGTAGTTTTATTTTTCTTTATATATGTTTCCATGTTTGAGGATAACACATCCGATTTACGCACTAATAATTCAATTTTAAAATTGAAAATTGCTATTTCAAAACTAAATTAAATTTATGCAAGCACGGGTTATTCTGTATGCCCATGTGACAATAAATGTACTGCATTCACAGATGAATGTCTTGGAACAAGTATGTGACAAGCCATGATTTTGAAACAAAAAGAGTTTTGTGCAAAATGCTTCGCAGTTTCCCCATATAGCTATATATTGTGTTTATTTGCTAACGCTATATATTGTGTTTATCAATAACAACATGTTCATCCATAATACTATGGAATATGAACTGTATAAAACATAAAATAAGAATGTATGTTCCAAATTGCTTTAATGAAACATTTTCTTAATTTAGCTCTTCAAATTTTGTCCTAAGCCTATTGTTTTCATGTCAATTGTAGAAAATAATTTATTCTTCCTGGTGCTTAGATTTAGATGTTGTTTAGACATGCATAGATTTTGTTTATTTCTGAGTTAGTAACTATAATAACTAGCAATATAATATCTGACTCTTGGTTTATTACAAAGAAACAGGACAAAATCGATTTGATTGGAAGGTCTCATAAGAAATATCAAAAGAATTTGAGATGGAAATGATCAAAAGGAATGTTCAAATCCACCGTATCGCATCCCAGCATTTCATTTTCACTAAAGGAATCCGACATCATGGAGGTCCTATGGAAATTAAAATGATTGCACCGGCAAGGTGATTTTAAATGTAGAAGAAGTAAACGCCAATGATATAAAAAAAAGTTTATTTTAAAAAAAAAACTTCAACTAAATATAATCATAAAAATTATATCTATTGCTCCGTATCGATGTATTAACCTTAATATTATAAAAGTCTTTGTATCACTTGGAAACATCTGATTTGACCCTGGGGTAACAAGGGTCAGAAAGGGATCAGCACCTGTCAAAGAGACTTTTTCCAGAGGTATAATGGATACCAGTTGTTTAAGAGTTGAAACCCATTAGCCAGGTACCTAGAGAGAAGTCAAATATAATTTGTACAAAACCCTTGCCAAACACTTATAACCCATAACTTACAAGGGGCTATAACCACAACTTCTTAGGCGTGGCTAATGATAGCTAGTGAGAAATAAGATTCCAAAAAGGTGACGCCCCTAAGAACAAGACATTGGACTGGAATGCAGAGAAGGTACAGCACACAGAAGACATAAGCAGAGAAGAGGATGAAGTTCGATGAAAAGAAGTCCTCGGAAGGACTGACCAGATCTGGAACGGCTAAGACGTCACTGCACACCACGACATGCATCACACAACTCAGCTGCTATTTAGATATATAAGGTAACAATTTATAATGTAATTGCCCTAAGAAATTAACCACAGACACCCTGATCAACGACGGATATTCATAGCAATATATCAGTTTAATTAATTACGTCTCTAAGTGAATTAAATTCTAAAGAACTCATTAGTATTGTTGTAATGTTTTTATTTTGCTTTCTTTGCGGTCTCTTAAGCTGCTTAGAAAAGGAAGGTATTTACAGGATTGACAATAATTATAACTTAGGGAACCCGATGGTTCGATACCGATATCACCAATCGCTGTCCATAAAAATCCGTCCAGAAATACCCGTTTATACTCAAATCTACCAGTCCAGTCTTCACTGAATCATCCCACTTACACTTTGGTTTACCCTCGTACGTTTATTCTTCTTTTATTTATGATTTTCTTGGATTCTACATTTTTTTTTTTAAATCGTTGGTTTTCCAAAGATATGTAATACATCTATAATACTATTATCATTTCTGGAAATGTGTTTTCAATCTAGAAAAAAAATATATTTCCTGTTATCATTTTGTACAATAATTTATTTCAATGAGGTTAAGACCTATGCGATATTAAAACCACTTAATTGCACAATACTTTACTGAGATAAAATAGTGAAATTATTTCTTTTTTTGATGAATGAAATATGGTCCGGGTACGGTAAAAAAAACTCAAATAGTAGATAATTATACTATTTAATTGAGCCAACGTTTCGCCCCGCGTTGCAGGGCTTCGTCAGGGCTGTTTTGACGGCAGTCAAAAACAAAGTCAATTATATATTATATATTTCTTTTTTTGTTTGAGGAAATACTTATAAAGTGTAAAATTGTGTCGTAACACCGTAGATGTACCCTTACCATATGATATACGATATGATTACCACAAATATGTGATTTAGATAGTGTGAGTTCACACGCACACGCACACGCACACGCGCGCGCACACACACCATTGTGTGGGACTTGGTTATTTCGACGTAGAGGAGCTCATAACGTCGAAAACTCAAAATTCGAGATTTATATAGATCGCAATACCTTCTCTTGCCGTATGTCCTACATTTAGGTAAGTGAAAGTAAAATGATAACTCGAAGGCCTGCATGGACATAAAATAATACAACAATATCGGTATGTTTTATTCAAACAAACAAGTTTTTTTGTTGGACGCGTCAAATTCACACCGAAATTTTGGGCCGATTCTAAAGAAGAATATTATACTGAAAATAAATCATAGTATTTTTTTGGACATTCAAAATAAAAAATAAAAGATTGTATACATACTCCAATCAAAGACGTGAACTGACAAGGCAATCACAATTCAATCGTTTTAAATGAATGAAATTCAAAGGAAATTCTGCTAAAAGCCCCTCCCCATCGTAAAGTTGTAAAGGACACCCCTCGTCCCCCATCTGATATGGCCAGGAAACTACTAAATATGGATCAGTACTAATCGCCGTTACAGCCCTTATAAATAATTGAACATTTGGGTCAAGGGAGGATTTGCAATATATACTCTTCAAGACTTTAAACCTTTGATCATTAAATGTCCTCCAGTGAAATTAGCCTAAAATTTAGCTGTACCTAGAAGGAAGAGTAAATAAATTCTTGTGTAAAAATGTTCTAAATAAACGATGGTAAAGCGTTTACCATTTCCTGAGGATCTGTTGCTATAATATGGCAGACTTATTTCTCAAAACGCTGGTCCTATATTTTTAGTTTAATTGACAATAACTTTTAAAGTATGACAAGTAGCTGAAATATTAGAAATATTATTAGACTGGCAGTAATGGGCGAATTTTGGGGGTTCCACAAAATGAAAAAACGACCCTCCCTCCGTAGCTAGAATAAAGTAGTAACCAGCAGATAACCTCTGTCAGAGATCCCGAGTTCGAATCTCAGTAAATAAACTATTTTTTAAAAATCAAATTATAAATAAAAGGTGCAAGAATGCATATAAAAATTGAATAGAAACAATTGATTTTAACTTATAAAAATTGATTTGTACATATATATTGTTTGCACTTTAAGTAATTTTTATTTTTTCAGTATGTTTTTTCTTATTGGCTTGTAAATGGCTTTGTGAATTTAATTTAATTTTTCTTCTTTGTTTAAGAAGTTATATTATTATTTTGTTTGTAGTTGAAAATATAGGTTTAATTTATGCTGCGTTTTTTTATACATGAAACCTTTAAATATAATAATATTTATTGGTAATCATTTTCATCTTGCTATTAGCTGATGGTCTTGGTAAGTTTATATTTGAAACCTCACTTCTCCTAACTTTCTCTCAATTCTCTATACTTTGTCACAAACAAAATTGTCGATATGATTATGGTAGTCATTAATGTTCCATACCTAACCGATCTAGCCCGGATCAGATATCAATCCTTCCATTATAAACTCCCTAATCATCAAAACCATCTTGTTTCTAACCTTACTTCTTCAATTTCTGACAATCCTCCGAGGTGCTTGAAAGAAAGATGGCCCCGAGACCTTCTGGTGTTAAAATATTATTAGAGTGCAATGAGTATTTTCTCACTCCATTTTGATCTTATATCAAATTTACTTAATGTGTTTTTATGTAAATCCAGTAATAAATAGCAATAAATTAATAAATATTTTGAACCCTTACTGCCACAAAAAATCTTTTTCAAAGATTAAAATGAAATATTTTAATTGAAAATTTAATTAGCCGTCATGTTTATCATTCATTTACTACAGAACGAGGAAGGCCTTTGTCTGTTGCAAATCGAAATAGGCCGCTTTTATGTAGTTTACCCTTCGGCTTCCAGGCAGGTCTTATCGTGAACTGATAACGGTCATTGTGGCGAACGAGACGATAACTAGCGATAAGGCAGTTAGTTAGGAAATGTTAATGGTCGTACCTTTATCGTCCGGCCCAAAGGATCACCAATAGGCTCCTGCCCCAATCTGTTCCGTTGAAGAACTCTTCCTCAATAATATTTAAAATATCGGATCTGACGTTGAAATCATTGGGGAATAGTCGATTTATCAATGGACTGTCAATATTTAAGGATACGACAGAATTCTGATCGAATACTTGGTTTATTATTAAATACAATACAAATTTAAACCTATTATTGCCGAAATGCTTGGTACGAAAAAAATAAAGTAACGTATATCCCCCCATTGTAACCATTTTTTTAACTCTTCCATCGGACCATTAGTGTGTGGTATTCTGATCCATGTGTAATTATCCTTATAGAAGCTGATGAAGGTAGAGTGGGGCTCCTGGCTTTTGACAACTTTTTTTGAAACCTCACGGTCTTATAGTGAATAAACTAGCACTTTTCCCAAACTTCTTTTCCGGTAAAATATATTGGACCGAAAAAGGAGTTATTTTTCTGTCCTAATATTTTACGTAGTACTTTATTTTCAAAAACATTAAGCCGCTGTTCTTCCCTTAGTGTAAGAGGCCAAGTTTTGAATCCGTATAGAACAGTGGAAAGGACTACTGTTTTGTGAATTCTAACTTTTATGTTTTTGGACAAAAGCTAAGTAATTTCGAAATTGAAAAATAATAAGCATTTCGCGCCGTTAACCTCGATTTTATTTCCTCGTCCATTTCGTTTATTCTAGTCTCCTTAAACTTTATACCTGTCCAAAAGTATTTCCTTCTATATCTAATTCGAGATTGCTCCCATGCTAAGTATGTATTTTGTTTTATATGTATCTATTGTGAGACCCTAGTTCCTTACTGTAGTTTATCAATGTATTTAGTTTTAGTTTCCTTGACCTTACCCATTAATATAAGACTTTCTGCATACCCAAGCACCTGCAGGTTCGGTCCTTGCGCCAGTTCTATTCAATATATATACTGCCCACATAGTCGGGACTAAATTTGAAGATGCTCAAATATCTGCACATGCGGAAGACATAGTCATATACTCGGCAAGCATGAATGCAAACAAGGCCATGGACCAGGCCGCCGCAGCGGCACCACTCATCGCTAATAAACTACGAGACATAAACATCTACATCGATCCACAAAAAACAGATGCCATCACTTTCTCATACAAGAAAACTCCCAACAGAGCACGCAAACTCAACGAACAGACAATAAAAACCAAGAAACATCTCACTTACCTTTTCTTTTTTTTTTTCAAACACCTCATCTACTCACCAGGGCTGTTACTCAGACTAAAATTACTCATCTACAAAGTAATACTACGACCATCACTCCTACACTGCGCACCACTACTACACTATCTCTACCCAACAGCCCTGAAATCACTACAACAATACCAAAACAGTACACTGCAGAAGTTATGGCGAGGGACATCTCTGGAAAGATGTAATATGAAACACATTCATAACGAACTTCAGTTAGAAACTGTTCAACAACACATCACACGGAGACACATGAACTTCTTCGACAGTCTCCCTGCTTCCTTCAATCCAGTATTCCAGTCTACCACTCCATCCCCCCTTCCTGCGAGGTGGCAGGGCAGGAAAGGTTCCAAAAACCCTATTAACATCACCTCATAAATCCATCTTCTGATGCACCCCCTCCCTCTCCCCCACACTTCTTTTTGACTTCTAACTGTTTTTTTATTATTATTATTTTTCTTATTATTTCACCATTATCTATCGTCTTTGTTAATTAATGTTTTTATTTTTATCTTATATGCGATACAACACGAGGAGGCCCCTCACATCCGGACTTAAAATAGCACCCTTTCAGAATGGATAACTCATATATACAAATAAACATAACAGGTAACCTTAAAATACCATAGGTAGTAAAAGGTAAGATACAAAACAAATTACTTTTCTTTTTCACAGTAATGCACTTATTAATTCACTATTATTTCTGTTTCAGAGGGATCGGGAAAAAAAAAATCACCTGCATATTACCACCTGAGTTAAACCTGGTATACATCACATTTTTAATAACGTATTCTAGTGCTATATTAGATAAGATAGGTAACACAATATCACCTTGTTTTAAACCCTACCGAACAATGAGCTTCTAAGAATAATGATTCCTGATTCGTACATTATCAAACGTTACAGTCATGCACATCCGTATTAGATTTAATAACTTCTTTGGTATTCCCTGCTCAATCAAAATATTACCGTAAGCCTTTTTTAAATAAATATAAAGCTGATAAACTACCCCGTAGTATTCCAACTTTTATCCTTACCATTATCATATGAATTATCAACAATTATCTTAAACTATCATTATCAACTATGGCAAATATGCTCTTAAACTTTGGCTTCTGAGATCTAATATATCCATCCGTAGTTTTTTCCCTTAAAATCAAACAACAAAAATAAAACTAGTATATTAAAATATACCATGAAATAGAATAAGAAAGAAAAATGATAATCGAAGAGGATAACAAATTGTAAAAAAAATGATTATCGAGAAATCAGTGAAGTTATAAAGCTTTTTATATGGCATAAAACACCCATAGTTCACATAAGAGAAAGTGTAGGGTTTACTGAATGTATAATACAAATGAAAATATGGTAAAGACGTATAAGCATGCAAATGATATCGATGTTTAAGCTGAAATATCATCCAACTCCAAAAAAACATTATACCATTTAATGGAAATAAAAGAAGTAATTCTTCATTTCAGGGAAATCCCGAAAAAATCTGGAAGTTGGGAAAAACATTTAGTTTTCCTACCACCTTAACAATCCCTGATAATCCTCCGAGGCATCTGAAAAGAAGATGGCCACGGGACCTTTTCATTTAAATTAATGTTTGAAGTACCACCAATGGGTGATTCCTTCCCAAGATTTTCAAGTTTATATGAAACATAAAACATATTTACCTATTGTATTATTTTGAACAGTTGTAAATGACATTAAATAAATAAAAAAAAAAAGTTTTTCAAGCAAGTGGTAGTTGGAAAGGGATGTGTCGACGAAATGATTCAAATATTTTTTTAAACGTTTAATATCCTATTATTTATTTTTTAACTCTTGCAAGAAATTACATTTATGTTTCATTTTTAGTTTAATGAGTTCTGATACATTTTAATTATTTTGAATTAGCGTTGAATTGTCCAATCCAGATAGTTTTGCCAACAAAAAGGCTTGCCCTAGGTTCACGATGCTGTTTTGAAAGCAAGCCTCAAGTGGCATGCGTTTAAGTCTGAGATCAAAGGGGTCATTTTGAAACCATTGTTTGAAATTAAACGGATATCCGATTAATTGCACTCGATCCACTCCAGATCAAATAAACATTACCATTCTTCAAAGTATAGTGAAACTGTCAGAGGAATTATGTCCTATTTCATCAATTTTAACCTTTAGTTTTTGGAATGATCTAGAATATATGTAATAACAGAATAGTTTTATACAGGCAGTGATGTATATTTTATAATATAAAAATAAATGATATATAAAAATAGTTCTTATGATTTATATTTGAATTTTGGAACCTGAAAGAATAAGTTTTCAAATATTTAGCAGCTATTTACATATTAATTATCACATTTCTGCTCAAGACTGTCATCAACAGCTAAGCCTTCTTACCTATTTACTTTTATATTTTCTTTATATAGTTGATGCATTTATTACTATTAATAACTAGAATCACTATTTAATTAATCTAAATTAGTATATGTACATATTTAGTTAACTCTAGTACTTACGTAACATTACTTTCAAATATTAATTTTAATTACTTTAA
>NW_027107903.1:191648-194029 GCF_000696795.3 Halyomorpha halys | reverse complement strand
AATTTAACGAATATTAGCAAAATTAAATAAAATATAAATGGCGTTGATGACCAATGAAGTTTGGCGCCACTAAACAACCAAACAAACAAACAAACAAACATATTAATTATTAACTTATACCTATCATACAAGTGGACATTTCCACTTTTCTCTTGTGTTATGTATATAAAAGTGTAGAATACATATCCCTATAAATGAAAAGATTATTCAAAAGTTCACGAATCATTATTAGTCAAAACATAAGAAATTAGCTGGTCAGAAAGACCAATGAGGCAACTGTAAGCTTTGTGGAACTGACTTTATTGTGTTTAAAGGCTCAAAAATTCATTTACTAAATATCTGCATAATATTACTAAAAAAATCGTCAAGGAAGAAATTTATAAGTACAATTATGTCGATGTACAGACATCTATTACATTCAGTTTTGAGCCCACAGGCACAATTAAGTCAATTTCATAAAATATTTCAGTTGTGTGATTGTTCTTAAGGACCAGCGATATATAATTAATTAAAGGCTAAGAATGAGGATAATCCGAGTGGCATAGAAGTAAAGGCATTATAACAGAAAATGGATTGAAATCAGAATTATTATTTTTTCTTATCTAATTTTAGGAATTAAAAAAAAAACTTGTGGCACTGTTATGGCTGTCCCTCAGAAGTGAAACTTCTGAAAACAAAATAATATTTTAAAATTGTATTGACATGCTTCCCCTCTTATAGCTTAAAGCAAAAAATATTGGTTCCACAATAATAATGATCACAGAACAGCAGTTTCATTTGTGAATAGAGTATTTGACGACATAGAAGAAAAAATTAAATAATGGTTAAATATTATTATCAGTCAATCCAGAAACCCAATCTAATATATTTTAATGAATATATATATATGTATGTATACAGGATTAATGTTTAATTTTAGTTTTAAAAATGAAGGTTTTTAATCCATATTCAAATAGAAGGAAAATGCTAGGCGCCATGATGACTTTATATGTGACAAAACAAACACCACTGATTAAGTGATCCACTATTTATCAGTATTTAAATTAAGACGTATTTTTCTATTAAAAGAATTTACATTTATTTATTTTTTTTTTACACAATCATGGAATATGATTTCATGAAAACGTATAGTACAAATTTTCTTAGAATCCTAAAGCATCGATTCTATGCTGTTATCGACATTTTTTACTACAAACCAGGATTTCTGTTTTTGTTTTATTACTATTTTTTCACTGAACCTTTATTTTGTATCGAACATAATTCTCCAAATCATAATTTCGCAACTTGAAGGCAAAATGATTACGTTTTAAGTTACTTTAAGTGGTCTTTGTAGTTTTGACATTTGACGGTACTTGGATAAACAACTTTATATTAATGTCGAATCTTTAAAGTAGTGTTTTTGCAATTAGCTACTACACAAGACAGACTATGAACATAATAGATAATTACTTAAATAATTAATTATCATTATCTTTACTTTTGTCACTATTGCTTCAAAAATAATAAGTATTATTTCATTTTGATTAAAAAACACAATTGTGGTATTTTTAACAGAATGGGGTAGTCGAAATATGTTTTATAATTCTAATTATTTTTTTTTATTTTTCAGTTACATCAGTGCTCCAATGGTTTGGAATCTTCAGAAAATATAATTGATCTTTTGATGAATATATAGAGATGTATTTTTTAAGTGACATACGTTTCTACAATCAATTTCAAAATACTTACTAGGGCTTAAATTTTGTTTACTATTACATTTAGAAATTTAATACCAAACACCATAGTTGCCAAGAGTATTTTGACAGGACTACGATATCAGGAGTCTGCTGTATGAAGGGACTCTAAGGTGAAAGATATGGTTTCGTGATATGTACGTAGGATCAAGGAACCAACATGCCACCAAAATAGAAAAATATCTTAAAATTAGCAGGAAAATAAAACAGAATGCTTTATGATTTTAATTATTCTTTTCATTGTGTCAGTAAAAATAAATTATTAATAGTAAATAACAGTTTCCTAACCACATTTATAAGGAATACAATTCCAATTGTTAAATTCAATATCATTGCTAATATCGGTATAATTAAGATTGTATTGAATACTCCATTCAAAGACTTCATTGGCAATTGTATTGAATAAGCATCAAGATTACTCCTAAAGATTTATTCTTTTCGAGTTAGTAAAAAAAAAACTCATAAAATAATAAACTGTTTCTAAGGGAATCTGCTTAAATATCTTTGAAAACATGGCCTATATCTTTAGCTATAAATTACAATAAGCTTTTTCGGGAAAATTTATTTTATATATGAAAAGTTAAATGTTTGTAAGCTGAAGACAGTATGCTTGTTTAAATAAAATCGGTCTATCCGTTCTAGGAATAT
>NW_027107903.1:189863-191432 GCF_000696795.3 Halyomorpha halys | reverse complement strand
TATATCCTATTCATTAGTGGCCGCAATATAGCCGAATTAAATATCTTATAGGAACCAACATCATTAAACTAGTTTTCAGGAACATCGGCGGGTGACTATAGTGCTAGATTTTTAACGATTATGATAAACAATCAGAAAAAGTTTTGGAGAGAAAGGTTGTGAACTGAATGGTGTACGGTGTACAATAGATAGATGGATTTTTTTTAGATTCAATTTTCGCAATCTACACATCATGAACGTCATATTTTCAGGTAGGAGGTTCATTGTTGAAATTAATAATCCAAAACAGAGAAAATATTTGCTATTCTGGTTGAAAATAGATTATTTTAACTTAGTCAATAAATTGTTTTCGAGCATAGATGTCCTGAAATTCCTTTAAAAGCTTAACCTTACTCTCCTTCAAAGTAAAAGTGATGCCAAAAAGGGCTACGCCCGCGAAAGAAAAAGTTGTGTCGAGATTCATGGGAATACCCGTCATTGTAATTCAAACTGAAACAAGAGGCAAACAGTCATTGGCTCGTACTCTTCCTATTATCCTCTAGCATGCTCCTTAAAAGAACTTTTAGCTTCACTTTTTCAGCCAGCTTACCCTTTCTATTATACTTCTTCCTTCAAGCCAAAAAATAGATTTTTACACTTAACTTTCTATTCACAGGTTTTACATATATCTTAACTTATGTTTATGTTTTGCAGTTTATGTTTATGCTTTAGTGTGGTTGAAGCGTTAATAATCACCAATCGCCGTTCAGAGTCAGTATGGAACATAATTATAAATAAAAATACCAAAATATTCAACCTATAGGTTTATGTACCCACCCCTTTCTCCACCACAAGCACATCTTTTATTTATTATTTATATAATTATTTATCATTAATATATTTATCATTCATTTATCAATACATTATTAGTTAGCAACTGAAAATACAATTTGGAGTTCAAATAAGTTGGCTCCGATTGGAATTTATACAGTAAATCTGGGACAAGAGGGAGAAGACGCGGATGGCTTGTCAATACTTCAGTTCTACTGTCAGTTCATTAGTGGAAAATTCCGTCGCTAGGCACTAGATCTCTTTAGATCTTTTTTATTTTCTCCAGTGAAATAAAATGTTTTATTATTTAACATTATTGTAAAGGAAAAAAGTCTGTCAATTACATAAGTCGGCGTACCTTCCCTCTACTTTATCCCTTCTTTTCCATTCAATTTCTTTATTTTCTTTCATCAAGTTTATGGAACTTATTTCTTAGTTCTTCACAAGGGTAAGAAAAATTAGTGGGATGAATACGGTAAAACGGAGACTACTTACCTCCATGGTAACATAGACTGCAGCCGCGGAGGTCGTACTGACCAGGCTAACAATAGGTCCCACGAGGCTCACCAACTCCTATCTTATTGGAAATAAAAAACCTCCGAATTGCTAGTATTGGAACAATAATTCAACAATTATTTCTAAGAATGTCCATATTTCACATCTCACCTCACTAACTTAGGATTAAACCAGGATATTTCAAAAACACTCAGAAATGATGATAAAACAGTGAAATTGGTGTTTCGGTTTTTAAAATCAAAA
>NW_027107903.1:184278-189604 GCF_000696795.3 Halyomorpha halys | reverse complement strand
AAAATAAAAAATTAAACTAAACAAATGTAAGAGAAATTAAATGAGGTATAAATGGCGTTAAGGGCTAATGATATTTTACGCCACTAAAAAAATAAACAAAACAAAGACTACTTGTAAAAAATGTATACTTACCATGCGGGGTACAGTAATCTTCAGCCTTTTCCTATCTTTGAGGAAAATCAGACTTATCGATTATAAATGTGTGTGTTTAAGGCATGGGTTGGCGAAACTACGGGGTTTAATCTACTAAAATTTAGAGTTGGAATCCACACCATTCCCAAACTTTATTAACTTGACAAATTGTTTCCGAAATATAGCTGAGGCGAAGAAAATAATTTTATACAGGTGAATGTCAAAGGAGGGGGACGCCTACCTCGGGAGGATTCGGTCACCGATGGCCAATGAGATCATTCCAAAATAAGGTAACACCCTAAAAGGGAATTGGGGAAAATACAGAGGAAATCTAGAACAGAAAAAGGTACAGTCAAGAGACAGGGTTAGACGGAGGGAGACATTCAAGAGGCAGGCTTAGAAGATGCACTTCGACCAGACGAAGTCGTGAGAAGGGTCACGAGACCTGGACATCCCTTATGAACGAGACGCCACCAACGGCACTACATCCCACGGCATCAACAGCTATAAGTATAAATTAAACAATAAGTAATCATGTAATAATCTAGATTTTATGGCAACCTTTATCTGAATCATAATAACAAATTATAAATAAATACTTAGTTTCTTTATGTAGTTTATAAACTATTACATAACCCAATATACCACCCTTTATTATAATATATAATTAATGGTAACAACATTTTATAAATATAAAGGTATATAATTGGTAAACACATAAATAGCCTTTGGAAAAGAATCCCATCATAATAATATTTTTATAGGACTTTATATAAATATATAATTAATTAATTAACTTATTTTTGGATAATTGCCTTCAGCGATTATCCTGGCATCCCGATTAAATCTTATAGCATACATAGCAGTACGTATCTTTGTTATATTTTGTTAGACTGTTGTTTCTATAGCGTAGGTTGGTATCTGTTATTTTCAAATCCAGAAACTCTAAAATAGTATTTTTTTAGTATGTGAAGGTCATGTGATGTTTCACCATTTCTTGCTTTAGTTTTTTGAGTTCCTCCTTGTTTTTAAGTTATAATTAAATAGTCTTTGTTGTTTTTTTAGTGTACATAGAATGAAGACTTCAATAAAAAGATAAAGAATAAATTCGAACTTCATTAATATGTTGTCTTTAATTATTTTTTCAGGAATTTGAATTACTAATTATAGTTAAATTTAATTTCGATTAATTAAATCCAACTTTTAATAGCGATTTCGAACCATTATTACAATAACAGTGGTGCATGAAATAGTTAAAATTGCTAATAAAATTATAATCGTTTCATTTCATAGTTTTTTTATTACAGTAATTGTAATTATAATCGCAATTACTTCTTGCCCAACCCTCAATATTGCAAATTAAGTTCTTTAGCTGCCCGATAATTTTTGCATGCAGATAAAACTTTTAGGAGGGAATAAACAAAATGTAAATTGTTTTGCTTAAAAGCCATCACTGACGTGCCTAGAGGAGAGGGGTACCTAGCTACCTCACCTAGAAATGAAAAAAAAAAAATTTCAAGCAAATACCAATGGTTATAACTATAAATAGTTCTTAAAATGTTAGGTTCATTCTCCTTTTCCGTGCTGAAACGTCATGGCTCAACGTCAACCAGAATGACCATGGCTTGCCCCTCATCTCGTTTTGATCGTTGGTACGCCCTAGTAGATTGTTGGTAGGCAGTAGATTGTTATGCATCTCAATACAGCATACGCCCGTTTAGTTTAAAAGGCAGAATAATGTTGTGAATAAATAGATATCAGGAGATATGATATTTTTACCATTTTATTTGTTTATAGCAAGGATTTGATAATAGTAATTTGTAGCATATTTATATATGGTCACTGTTTTCGGCTAGTGACAGGACATGATCTGCTCCAAAAACACCTCCATCGAATTGGCATCGTAGATCCCCCGAAATGTCCTCTATGCAACATGGGGGAAATGGATGGGGACCATCTTTTGGCGTGTGTTGGTCTGGAGGATGTTGAGCGAGATACGGACGAACTAAGAGGACGAATAAAATTGTATTGGGCTGCGAGAGGGAAAATGGCGTAATAGCCCACTTTCTGTGGCGTAGGAGGAAAAAAAAACAAAAACATATTTATATAGTTTATATCATGAAAAAAAATTTAAGGTCTTCGATTAGAAGTATAAATAAAAAAAGGACCGTTTCTATTCCAAGCATAGAAACGGCTTCATCTTGTCATCATTCGATTTTTTAAGAACTCTAAAGAAAATTGAGAATTTGAAAAAAAAAAGTCGGTTACTGGGCTACATAATTTGGAATGAAGTTGAGTTGAGAATAAGCATGTTCTACATTTCAAGCTTAACTTGGTCGGGAAGTTGCTGGCTGAGAATTCATTAGATCTGTGACAGTAACCACTGCCTCCAGAACTAATGTTCCAGTTCCGGCCCGTTCAGTTTTTAATTGCCGTTCTAATGGCTTCTACAAATGGCTGCTAATTTTGCCTCCTCAGCTGTACCTCTAGCAAGTTTCTTCTAGAACTATAATTTGGTCTGATAAGTTTGCATATTAAATTTAAAAAATGGTAATTTTATTCTGAGCTCTGTCGCAAGTATAATATTTGTACAAGTTGATTACTTTGATATATACTTTGCTTCCTCACTACCCAAGGACAGTAGAGAATTTAAAACAGTCCTACCATCTGAATCGGCAATTTTCACGTTTACATTTTAAACATTAAGGAACAAATTTGGTTCCTTACCTGTCAGTTCCGTTCAGTGTGTAGCCAAATATGAGTTCGGGAATCCAATTTTGATGTAATTTTCAGTGAAAAGTGTAGGCTGGAATTTAGTCGTTACGAATATATTCCATTTTTTAAATTTTAGTAACGCATGCGCAACCGTATTTTATTTGCCACACCTATTCCTCAAAAATGTATTTTAGAGCCTAACTTCCAACCAGTTTGAAGTTTCTCCAATTAAAAACCATGTTACCCTCTAAGTTTAAAGTAGCTAAAGGTGGGCAGGTCCAATAAGCCATTATTATTCTAAAAAAAACAACAAACCACAACTAAATATGACAACAAGCTCCTAACTTACAGAAAATTAACAGTTTTCACCGCTGTCACCATGTTTTGTTCATTATAAAATACCAAAACTGGTTTTATAGACATTTTATTAAGAGCACATAATATTGCTGTACAATTGTTTATGTATAACCTCCTCATGTCTAACCTTATCAAACATGTGATATTTTAATTTTACATTATGTATTTAAGAGGAGGAGAGGTTAAAACAAGTGGATATGCGTTGTAACGGAGATTATCTTGAAAGAATTGATATCTGATTCTGCCCAATATGGATTCTAATTTAACTTATGATAGTATTTATGGACGGTCCTCCTACTTACACCACATTTCTTGAGTATTCATAAATACAAGTCTCTTATTAAGATACTTAATTCTCACATGTCGGCGACAGCTAAACTTAAAAAAAGAGAATAAGGAATAAGATCTGAAATGCTTAGATTGCTGTAAAATACAGGCTTAATTGGGTTCGATACATCTGTGTATATACAATATAATACAATTGAAAAGAAAAACTATTTACAATAAAAATATATTCCTATACACATACCATTGTAATAACTAACAAGCTCCCCGAAGTGAACACTTAATACATAATTTAAACCTAAGAATAAAATAAAAGAATTCTTCCTACAACACATAAACAAGTTAAAGTGAAATCGAAAACAATATTTATAAAAATCAAAAACAGTATGTAGAATAAATAAATAAATTTTCTGTAATATAATCTACTGGTGGCTGGCAATATGTGAATACTCCAGTTTTTTTTATATTGTCAATGTCGGGAATTTTAACTCTTCAATTTCGACAATTCTTCTTTTTAGGTTCTTCGATACTTTCTACTGTAATATTGTGTTCCCTTATAATTATCACCCTCTATGGACCCTCGTATCGCTGTATCTCCTAATCCAAGTTAGACCTCAACTTTCTGTACACGATCGTCCCGATTTTGATCGCTCCCTTCCTGTCTGTGACCTTTAAATTCTTCCGTACCACCCTCCTGGTTTCTCCTTTTCCATTCTTTCCCGTGCCTTCTCCCATAACTTTCTTCGAGCAACTATCTCCTCACCGTCCACTGCCATGCCCTTATGGTCTCACTGGTGTCCTTGAAGCCCCCCCAAAAAATCTCAAATTGTGAAAACCTCGTAAGGGTGTGCATCGAATTATTATATGCCGACATAGCCTTAGGCATTGCTACATCCGGTCCCAATCCCTTGTCGATCTGATATAAGTGAAGATGGTCCTGCAACGTGCCATGAAGCCGCTCTATGCTTCGTCTACTCTTTGGATGTCTTGGTGTGTTGAGGGCCCATGCCCCGTCAAGGTCCTTCATTTCAGTTTGAATCCTGATATTGTCAAATTCTCCGTCTGATGCGATCCGGGCTGGAACTCCTTAGAATTTGAACCGCAATCGGGGAGCTGCCACTGCTTACTACGACTTTTTCTTGGTGCGCCATAGCCGCCTTACTGATGATATCAATCATGGTTATCCATTTATATCCTCTCCATGTGAAAGTGTCGATCTGCAAATCGATGAGCGGTACATTTGCGGTATGTGTTTCCTCTGTTCTCCCTTTCGGTGGGTTTCTGTCTTTTTTCATGTGTAGAAAAACTTCGCAATTTTCTGCAACCTTCTTCATCCCTCACCAAAAGTACTTTCTCTTTAACCCGTGCCGAGTCTCCAGGAATCCGCACTCCTATGCAAATGTTTCCTAAAACATTTCTTAGTAAAACAAACTGCAGACTTGTGTCAGGACTGAATAAGTATTGTAAAGGAGGTAGGTTTGCTGTTTGACTGTGTTAGTAGCTAGTCCGCCTGTTGAGCAGTTACGTGTTGGAAAAGCTATAGTAAACCTACTTCCATTTCAAAAACCTATTCAGTTCTGGCACAAATCAATAAGCGATGTTTTAATTGTGGTAATTAGTAATCATAAATTACACAATGTACTTGTAGTTTTATAGCAATTAGTTGAAGAAAGAATTTATTCTAAAAAGATATTTTTTTTTTTCATTGTAGGGCATGACTATGCAAACAATTAAGTTGCAAAATGTCGCCTAAATAAAGTTGTATTATTGACTGATCCAGGACCCACAAATATATATAAACGATCAGTAACATGTCGTTAAATAACATAACAAATGC
>NW_027107903.1:182762-184158 GCF_000696795.3 Halyomorpha halys | reverse complement strand
CATGTTAAATCTGTATGACAAACACTTATTATTGTAATTAATGATTTCTGTTTCTCTTTAATTGAAATTTGTCGTTTAAAACGTAGTTCTCAGTAAACTTAATCAATTTTCCATTTTATGTTAAATGAGCCATTTTAATGTTTAGAGAGTTTATTTCCAGCATAATCGCGTGACTTTAAATAAATGAAACACTTTTGTCACCCATATTCCAACATAAAGTACTTAATGGATATTAGGCACACTTAAGAGTATTAAAAAAAAAAAAAAAAAAAAAGAAACGAAAATGATTGGTTAAAATATTTTTTTTTAGTAAATACATCAAATGTTCATTTATATTGAATAGGATTGTTTCCGGGAAAGCAATAATTGAATTCATATTGGCCTCGGACTATCGAATACATTTCTTTTTTATTCACCCCTCGGTTTTTAGTGGCAGTTTTTAATTAATTTAGTAATCTGTTATATTTCTTTATTATTGATTTTTTAACTGTTACGTTAAATAAAAATATTAATTTTTTATTTATTTATTTTTTACATTAAGAACTAATCGTGGGGAATCCTAAATAATTTATTACATTTTTCAAATTAGATAATCATAGAACCACAATAATTCCACAAGTAATCTACTGATTTATTTATCCACACTTAAATTTATTTTACAATTTAGCTACTTTCATATGAATTTTACTTTCTATTACTGTAGCAAGGTGTCTAAAATTTTCCTCTCACACCATTCAAGGGAGTATTTTTTGACACAATCTGGTAGGTAAACCGTTTTATTGGTAGCTTAGTAAGTACTAATAAAAAATATCATTATTTATAGTTCATAATTCGAAATAACTACTAGGCAAAATTTAATTTGGATAGCTATTTATGCACTTCATTAAATAGAATAAAATTAATTTTAACACAACTTTTTTCAATTGGTTATACAATTTTTTGACATACTGTTTTTCGCATATCACTTCGTGCTCTCAATGAGGACTTCTCTTTAACAGTTTTATATGGAAAAATATATAGCAATATATAATTGGTTTTAGCTTATTTGGATGTTCTATAGTAGAGGAGAAACAACAACAAAAAAAATGGTAACGGGGGAGTTTGAATTTTCGTGTTCCTTGTTACTATTTTTTCAACATAGTAAAAGTGTAGAAATATCAAGCATACGTAAATATCTCTTTTTTTCATCAAAAGTAAACAAGAAAAATTAAACGAAAAACAGGTATAACTTTACAGAAAATTGAATTCTATTAAATGTATATTTTTATATTATAGGTTAATAAAAAAGTAAGAATTCGGTAAATTGAGTAGCATAAAAGTTTCACTAAGTCCTCAATATCGCTTAAGCTATCTGAAATAACATTGAAATTAATAAGACTTTTTTTTAATGTCTATA